>NW_025263953.1:0-1577 GCF_018294505.1 Triticum aestivum
AAAAAAAATTGGGGCTATTTTTGGTGGGGATTTTCGGATTTAGGATGAAAACAACAAAATCAAGCTAGAAAACACGGGGTAGGGGCTCCAAAAATGTGATCAACGTGGCTCTGATACCAAGATGATGTAGGGTGGAACCCTAGAACGTTGATCTTTCACGTTTGGAGGGGATCCTACGGGAGAACACGAAGAACGCGCGGAAATCACAAAGGGGAACACGGGGAAAACGAGAGAGAAACACTAAACCGACATAGAATCAATCACACGAGTGCTATATCATCACACACATAAGGTAGCACAAGGTTCAAGATCAACAAAGGAAAGGATACACCGGAACCGTTCTTCTCCGAGAGGAGGCCTTGATGTTCTTCCCTAGAAAGGGGTCTTGAATCCGCTTGGGGATCTTCTCCGAAGAGGCCATGAACTCCGAGGAGAAGTATCCAAGTGGATGAGCAAAGGCTCTCACACAAAATGAGCTAATCCAATGCTAACCCTAGAAAGAGGAAGGGGAAGGAGTATATATAGTCTAGGGGGGCGAAGAGGTACATGGGCTTCGGCCCTTCACTGTTCACACACAGGCGGAGCCGGATGTTCGGGCGTCGGGCCGGATGTCCGGGGCTTCCGGAGGCGCCGGATGTTCGGGCTGGAGGGTTGAACTTCTGTGGTTCCTGGTGCGAGGCGCTGGATTTCTGGGGCTTTGGCCGGATTTCCGGGCTGAGGCCGGATGTCCGGGCTGGACGCCGGATGTCCGGGCCCTAGAGACTTGGCAGACTTGGCTGTTGCTGATGGAGAAGCTCCAGGGGCCGGATGTCCGGGGCCTGGAACGTGATCTTGTCCGTTTCAGCTGGTTCTCTTCATCCGCGGAGTGGGCAGCTTGTCTGTCTTCACATGCATCCTTGGGAGGTTCTTCTTGACACCTAATCATGCATAGTATATCGGCCTTAGGTAGTAGCCATGTCTCGAGAGGATCATATGAGATATCACTTAGGAGAGAAGTCACCTCGGTTTCGAGAGCTCTAGCACGTGCTCTAGTCATGGGTCCTCTTGAGGCTTGGTGAGACGATGGTAGGTCCATGGGGATGACCAAGGGATGCTCCGCATCAGAAACTATTATGGGATCAAATTTATATGTTGCATTGGTATGCTCGGCAACTATGCTTGAGATATGATTATACTTGTTGCTCTAGGATGAAGGCTCCACACCTTCCCTTTTCATGTAGATTTAATGATAATAAAACCTTGGCTTCTTATGCCAATGGTATATATGATTACTATGATGTGGAACAAATAGAAGAATTCGTTGCTTTTATGGGTGCTTATGAAATTGAATCTTTGTTTAAAGAGTGTGAAAATCTTGATGATGCTGTTTATAGACCTGAAAATTTTTCTATACTTAAATATTGCTATGAGAATTATGAATTCAGTTCCGATATTGATGAATTTATTGAGAGAGTCTCCGCTTTCCAAGAAGAGACTAATATTTTGCAGGAGTCTATGAAAGAAGGAATTGATGAAACTGTGAGCTCATTGGATGAAAAAGATGATGAGTAGAGCGAAGAACAAAAGGAGGAAGAGCG
>NW_025263954.1:0-1577 GCF_018294505.1 Triticum aestivum
ACTGGAGTAGGAGCGATGACTCGGTCGAACTCCTCAGTGGTAGGCAGACGGCGAGCAGTGGCCAAAACGGCCGGTGCATACGAGGCTGAAGACGAGACGAATGTCAGAGGCGGCGCTGTGTGGAGAAGCTCCTTCCTGCTGGCAGGACCGCCCCGGACTAAGTCCATGCGGGCAGCCACAAGATCATCTACGAGGTTGTCGAAAGACTCCTCCAGCGCCTTGAGATACTCCACAACCATTTCGATGGCTTCATCTCGTTCTCCCCGATGGCAGGCGAACGCATAGTGGCTGGTGTAAGGCACATGGCATGGGAGGTAGCGGTAGCGACGAGTCTTCATCGTAGGAAGGATGTCCCGAAGGCGAGCTATCGCCTCACGGGCAGCCATCTGCATGGCATGCCTCTCCGTAGGCATGGCCCTTCCCGTAAAACGGAAGTGACGAGCAGCAGAACGTCCTCCCTTGAACTGCACCACGGCTTGGTGCATAGACACATCGTCACTGAGCTTGTGCTGATAGAGTGTGAACTCCGGGCGAGCTGCTGGCCCGATCGCGAGCTTGGTGATGGAGACGAGGAGCTTGACAAACCCCTCGGGCACATTGGTGAACACTCGATTCTCACAGCTGCTGCCAGCCATCTACAAAAGTAGGCAAAAATTCTGAGTAGTCATGTCATAAATTTTATGATGACCAACAGAAAATAGCTACAATTGCAAAATGCTGAAAAAGCACAAAAGACGCTAATAACCGATTAGCGATCGCACCTAGTGGCTTCCTACAGTCAGCCTGGCTCTGATACCAAGCTTGTCACGACCGGTTTTTCAATAAAATATTTATTGAGAGACCAATCCCTTTTACGGACCAGCGAAGAAGAATTCCTTCTCACTGGTAGACAATAATCTTGGTCACAGAAGAAAAATACCAGGAGTACTAAATATAACACAAGGTTGAGCAGAGACTGCCCAATAATGTATTACAGGCACGCCGATAAAACAACACGGCGGATAGGGTGGCAAACTTCTAACTCACGATAATAACGGTGGTGGAAATATCATCGCGAAGCGAGTGATATGATTCCAGAAGACTACAACTCATCGAGCGTCGGAGTGAGGCTCGAGGAGACTTATTGCGGGTGGCGGAAGCGTAACAACACAAGTGACCAATATCCGGGATCGCGCAGGACTGACTGGGACTCCTCTAGGCATCGGACGCGCTATCAAACTCTTCATCCAAGAGATCACCTTCGTCAACATCTGGCCAAAACAACAAGCCAGGTGAGTACTATGAAAGTACTCGCAAGACAGTTCGGACATAAGGTATAACAAATGTAAACATGAAGCACATGAATAAGTTAACCAGTGCGATTAGACATAAATAAATACTGGGTGCCAAGCGAGGGTCTGAATGACGCCTCGAGCGGAAACTGCAGAATAGTAATACTGGTGCCAAACGAGTGTCTGAAAGACTCCTCGAGCGGAAAATGCGAAATAATAATGCGGGTGCCAAACGAGTGTCTGAAAGACTCCTCGAGCGGAAAATGCGGAATAATAATGCGGGTGCCAAACGAGTGTCTGAAAGAC
>NW_025263955.1:0-1577 GCF_018294505.1 Triticum aestivum
ATTAAGCTACTTGAACATTGAGCATCAAGATCTATGAGGATGGATCAAAACGCTGAATGGTACTTTCAAATGAGCACATACCTTGACATGATCTTGAAGGTGTTCAAGATGGATCAGTCAAAGAAGGAGTTCTTGCCTGAGTTGTAAGGTACGAAGTTAAGACTTAAAGCTCGACCACGGCAGAAAAGAGAGAAAGGATGAAGGTCGTCCCCTATGCTTCAGACGTAGGCTCTATAGTATGCTATGCTGTGTACCGCACCGGAAGTGTGCCTTGCCATGAGTCAGTCAAGGGGTACAAGAATGATCCAGGAATGGATCATTGGACAGCGGTCAAAATTGTCCTTGAAGTAAATAAGGACATGTTTCTCGATTATGGAGGTGATAGAGAGTTCGGCGTAAAGGGTTACGTCGATGCAAGCTTTAACACCTATCCGAATGACTCTGAGCAGCAAACCGGATACGTATAGTGGAGCAACCATTTGGAATAGCTCCAAGTGGAGCGTGGAAGCACCATTTACAATATGACATAGAGATTTGCGAAGTACATACGGATCTGATTGTTGCAGACCCGTTGACTAAAACTTCTCTCACAAGCAAAACATGATCAAACCCCAGAACTCATTGAGTCTTAATCACATGATGATGTGAACTAGTTTAGTGACACTAGTAAACTCTTTGGATGTTGGTAACATGATGATGTGACCTGTGAGTGTTAATCACATGGTGATGTGAACTAGATTATTGACTCTAGTGCAAGTGGGAGACTGTTGGAAATATGCCCTAGCGGCAATAATAAATTAGTTATTATTATATTTCCTTTTTCATGATAATCGTTTATTATCCATGCTATAATTGTATTGATAGGAAACTCAGATACATGTGTGGGTACATAGACAACATCATGTCCCTAGTAAGCCTCTAGTTGACTAGCTCGTTGATCAATAGATGGTTACGGTTTCCTGACCATGGACATTGGATGTCATTGATAACGGGATCACATCATTAGGAGAATGATGTGATGGACAAGACCCAATCCTAAGCCTAGCACAAAGATCGTGTAGTTCGTATGCTAAAGCTTTTCTAATGTCAAGTATCTTTTCCTTAGACCATGAGATTGTGCAACTCCCGGATACCGTAGGAATGCTTTGGGTGTACCAAACATCACAACGTAACTGGATGACTATAAAGGTGCACTACAAGTATCTCCGAAAGTGTTTGTTGGGTTGGCACGAATCGAGACTGGGATTTGTCACTCCATGTAAACGGAGAGGTATCTCTGGGCCCACTCGGTAGGACATCATCATAATGTGCACAATGTGACCAAGGGGTTGATCACGGGATGATGTGTTCCGGAACGAGTAAAGAGACTTGCCGGTAACGAGATTGAACAAGGTATCGGTATACCGACGATTGAATCTCGGGCAAGTACAATACCGCTAGACAAAGGGAATTGTATACGGGATTGATTGAGTCCTTGACATCATGGTTCATCCGATGAGATCATCGTGGAACATGTGGGAGCCAACATGGGTATCCAGATCCCGCTGTTGGTTATTGGCCGGAGAGTTGTCTCGGTC
>NW_025263956.1:0-851 GCF_018294505.1 Triticum aestivum
TTTGAGCTATAAGACCATAAAATTGAAAAGCAGTTCAAATGAACTCTGAAAAGGTTGAAAGTCGGCATGGTATCATCATTTCATCCACATTGCATGTGCAAGAAAGTTGAGAGGGTCCCGGCAAAAAATGGATGCACTTCGTGTACAAAACGGACAATCTCTTTCAAAGTATCAGGATTTCATACGGAAACATGATTGTTACAAAGGGATTTCATTTTCTAAAACTTGTTTGAACTCCTGACATTTTGTGTGTTCAAAATGCACCATTCAAAGCCACATCATCATTTTTCAATCCTTTCTGACTTCATTTGTTATTTTCATGCATTTACTAATTATTTTGAGCTATAAGACCCTAAAATTGAAAAGCATTTCAAATGAACTCTGAAAGGTTGAAAGTTGGCATGGTATCATCATTTCATCCACATAGCATGTGCAAGAAAGTTGAGAGGGTTACGGCAAAAACTGGATGCACTTCGTGTACAAAACGGACAATCTCTTTCAAAGTATCAGGATTTCATACGGAAACTCGTCTGTTACAAAGGGATTTCATTTTATAAAACTTATTTGAACTCCTGACTTTTTGTGTGTTCAAAATGCACCATTCAAAGCCACATCATCATTTTTCAATCCTTTCTGACTTCATTTTTTATTTTTCTTGCATTTACTAATTATTTTGAGCTATAAGACCCTAAAATTGAAAAGCATTTCAAATGAACTCTGAAAAGGTTGAAAGTTGGCATGGTATCATCATTTCATCCACATAGCATGTGCAAGAAAGTTGAGAGGGTCCCGGCAAAAACTGGATGCACTTCGTGTACAAAACGGACAATCTCTTTCAAAGTATTAGGTTT
>NW_025263956.1:861-1577 GCF_018294505.1 Triticum aestivum
TCATGCATTTACTAATTATTTTGAGCTATAAGACCCTAAAATTGAAAAGCATTTCAAATGAACTCTGAAAGGTTGAAAGTTGGCATGGTATCATCATTTCATACACATAGCATGTGCAAGAAAGTTGAGAGGGTTACGGCAAAAACTGGATGCACTTCGTGTACAAAACGGACAATCTCTTTCAAAGTATCAGGATTTCATACGGAAACTCGTCTGTTACAAAGGGATTTCATTTTATAAAACTTATTTGAACTCCTGACTTTTTGTGTGTTCAAAATGCACCATTCAAAGCCACATCATCATTTTTCAATCCTTTCTGACTTCATTTGTTATTTTTCATGCATTTACTAATTATTTTGAGCTACAAGACCATAAAATTGAAAAGTAGTTCAAATGAACTCTGAAAAGGTTGAAAGTCGGCATGGTATCATCATTTCATCCACATAGCATGTGCAAGAAAGTTGAGAGGGTCCCGGCAAAAAATGGATTCACTTCGTGTACAAAACGGACAATCTCTTTCAAAGTATCAGGATTTCATACGGAAACTCGTCTGTCACAAAGGGATTTCATTTTTTAAACTTATTTGAACTCCTGACTTTTTGTGTGTTCAAAATGCACCATTCAAAGCCACATCATCATTTTTCAATCCTTTCTGACTTCATTTGTTATTTTTCATGCATTTACTAATTATTTTAAGCTATAAGACCCTAAAATTG
>NW_025263957.1:0-1577 GCF_018294505.1 Triticum aestivum
CTGAAAAGGTTGAAAGTTGGCATGATATCATCATTTCATCCACATAGCATGTGCAAGAAAGTTGAGAGGGTTACGGCAGAAACTGGATGCACTTCATGTACAAAACGGACAATCTCTTTCAAAGTATCAGGATTTCATACGGAAACTCGTCTGTTACAAAGGATTTCATTTTTTAAACCTATTTGAACTCCTGACTTTTTGTGTGTTCAAAATGCACCATTCAAAGCCACATCATCATTTTTCAATGCTTTCTGACTTCATTTGTTATTTTTCATGCATTTACTAATTATTTTGAGCTATAAGACTCTAAAATTGAAAAGCATTTCAAATGAACTCTGAAAAGGTTGAAAGTTGGCATGATATCATCATTTCATCCACATAGCATGTGCAAGAAAGTTGAGAGGGTTACGGCAAAAACTGGATGCACTTCGTGTACAAAACGGACAATCTCTTTCAAAGTATCAGGATTTCATCCGGAAACTCGTCTCTTACAAAGGGATTTCATTTTTTTAAACTTATTTGAACTCCTGATTTTGTGTGTTCAAAATGCACCATTCAAAGCCACGTCATCATTTTTCAATCCTTTCTGACTTCATTTGTTATTTTTCATGCATTTACTAATTATTTTGAGCTATAAGACCCTAAAATTGAAAAGCATTTCAAATGAACCCTGAAAAGGTTGAAAGTTGGCATGATATCATCATTTCATCCACATAGCATGTGCAAGAAAGTTGAGAGGGTTACGGTAAAAACTCGATGCACTTCATGTACAAAACGGACAATCTCTTTCAAAGTATCAGGATTTCATACGGAAACTCGCCTGTTACAAAGGATTTCATTTTTTAAACTTATTTGAACTCCTGACTTTTTGTGTGTTCAAAATGCACCATTCGAAGCCACATCATCATTTTTCAATCCTTTCTGACTTCATTTGTTATTTTTCATGCATTTACGAACTATTTTGAGCTATAAGACCCTAAAATTGAAAAGCATTTCAAATGAACTCTGAAAAGGTTGAAAGTTGGCATGATATCATCATTTCATCCACATAGCATCTGCAAGAAAGTTGAGAGGGTTACGGCAAAAACTGGATGCACTTCGTGTACAAAACGGACAATCTCTTTCAAAGTATCAGGATTTCATCCGGAAACTCGTCTGTTACAAAGGGATTTCATTTTTTAAAACTTATTTGAACTCCTGACTTTTTGTGTGTTCAAAATGCACCATTCAAAGCCACATCATCATTTTTCAATCCTTTCTGACTTCATTTGTTATATTTCATGCATTTACTAATTATTTTGAGCTATAAGACCCTAAAATTGAAAAGCATTTCAAATGAACCCTGAAAAGGTTGAAAGTTGGCATGATATCATCATTTCATCCACATAGCATGTGCAAGAAAGTTGAGAGGGTTACGGCAAAAACTAGATGCACTTCTTGTACAAAACGGACAATCTCTTTCAAAGTATCAGGATTTCATACGGAAACTCGTCTGTTACAAAGGATTTCATTTTTTAAACTTATTTGAACTCCTGACTTTTTGTGTGTTCAAAATGCACCATTCAAAGCCACATCAT
>NW_025263958.1:0-1577 GCF_018294505.1 Triticum aestivum
CCGCTCCCCACCACGGCCGAAGCCTCTCGCCGCCGTCCATGTCGCCGTCGCCGTCTCGGCCCGCCTCCGCCCAAACCAAGCATCCCTTCACGCTCCTGGTGCCACGAGGGTGCCGCCGAGCCCCTCAGGTGGCCTCCCCGTGCCCCGCAGCCCGATCTCGCTCGCGCCCGAACTCCGGCCGCCGCCGCGAGCTTTGCTCCGGCGAGCTCCGGCCGTCCCCGCTCCTCCCACCTGTCCCACCAGATGCGCGAGAGCCCGGGCTACGCCCCGGTGCTCTCAGACGCCGTCCCCGTGGCCTGTGGCGCGGACTCCGCCGTGTCCAGAGGTCGCCGGCGACGAGCCCCCGTCGCCTGAGCCCTGCCAGGTGGGGCCGGCCCGTCAGGTGATTAGCTTAGTGCTAATCACCGTTAACTAACCCCCCCCCTGACGCTGACCAGTGGGCCCGACCCCCCCTAACCTTTTAATTAAATTAAATTAACCCTGTTAACCCTAGTGTCACTGACGTGTGGGTCCCACACGTCAGGTTTGACCCTGGACAGCCGCGTTGACCCGCTGATGCAATGATGACGTCATGCTGACGCAATTATTTATTTTCTGGAATTAAAATAATTCAGAAAATCCAGAAAATGATTTAAACTTCAAAAATTCATAACAATTCAACCGTAGCTCAGATTTAAATAATTTATATATGAAAAATTATCAAAAAAATGCAATCTTTCCATCTGTACTAGTTTCATGCATGAAAAACCAACTTATACAAGCTGAATATGGGAAAACACATTATGGCATATTAAGAGATTTAATTTAGTAATGCATTTGAACCTTTGGTTCAAATGGACTTCAAACCAAATGTTTACTAGTTGCATTAGCTCAACAGCATCACATCTACATGCCATGTTCATGCATCATATTGTTGCATATGATTGTGTATTGATTGCCGGCACCGTTCCTTCTCGATAGGTCCTACTCCGGAGACGTTCCAGAGTACCTGTCTGTGAAGCAGTGCCTCCTCTGTTGTTTTACCAGGCAAGCAAACCCCCTTGTTCATTTCGATAAAACCCTACTCTCTCGCTCCTGCTCTCAGTTATTGCATTAGGACAACAACGATTCATCTGCTACTTTGTGCTGCGGTAGTTGAACCCATTCCTCTGCATGACCTGTCATTGCCACAGTAAATAGTTGAAACCCACTAGCATGTGTAGGAGTTGATTGAAGCCACTGAGGTGTTCCTACCATGCTATGCCTGCTATTGCTTAGAGTTGTGTCAGGTCTGATTCATTGGGAATGAATTGGAGTGTTACGATATGTTCTGATGCTGAGAATGAAGTGTGTGTGAACACGATTTGGTAAAGGTAGCGGTGAGAGGCCATGTAGGAGTACATGGTGGGTTGTCTCACTGGAACCGTCCTTAAGCATTGAGTTCTGTGTATGTTGTCCAATGACTCGATACTACCACACATTGGGTTCCGGTAACTCGACCCCTCTCGGCTTATTAACCAACTTGGTCTCTGTCCAGGAGTCGCAACTAGTTTCTGGTGTTTGTAGGTAGTGTTAGTAGTCTACCAAGTGGCACCCGG
>NW_025263959.1:0-1577 GCF_018294505.1 Triticum aestivum
CACGGTTTTGCTTTTGTGAGAGGCATGGTTGTGATATCGTCAGAATCATTGTCGTGCCTCTCAGAAAGGAAGAAAAAACAGAATTTTTTTCCCTTCCACGAGAGGCACGGTTTTGCTTCCGTGAGAGGCACAGTTTTGCTTTCACGAGAATCACGGTTGTGATTGCGAGAGGCACGGCCGTCCCACTTTCGGAAAGGGAAAAACCGTGCTCATTGTTTGGTTTTTTCGTTCGGGTTTTTGGCTGGTTTCTTTAGTGAAAAAAAATTCGTCAGAACCTATCAACATGGGATCTAGTTTTGAAGATCTCGACGCGGGAAATCCAACAGTGAAAATGGCTCAATATTTAGACGCACGGTCTAAGAGATAAAATGTTTTTAATAAATGGATGTACGAAAAAAAGGGAAAACTCCAAGTATGCGACAAGTGGCGCACATGTAGCGTGTCACTTGTCACAACCTAGGAAATGCGGGACTGATCTTTGCAAGGAGTCATATAATCCAACAGCCCGGAGAGTCAGCCAAAAAATTCTAGACTCGGTTCTTAACTGAAAAGAACCCTAAACCCTAAACCCTCATCGACTGTCCAGATGTCGAAGCCCTAGCGGCCTTTAAGCATAACATCCGCGACGAATGGCTGGCCCGACACCTCGGCCAAGAGAAGTCGAAGTCCATGGCAGCCCTTACGACGCTCATGACTCGCTTTTGTACGGGCGAGGATAGCTGGCTAGCTCGTAGCAATAGCACCTCAAGTAAACCCGGCACTTCTGAAGCCAGAGATAGCAACGGCAAGCCCCAACGCAACAGACACAAGCGTCGAAATAATGGCGACAACACCGAAGACACAGCTGTCAATGCCGGATTCTGTGGCTCCAAGTCCGGTCAGCGGAAAAAACCATTTAAAGAAACAATCCAAGACCGTCCAGTCTGGACCGCATACTCGATCGTCCAAGTCAAATCCACGGCACCCCCAATAAACCAGCCAATCATACCAACAGAGAATGTTGGGTTTTTAAACAGGCCGACAAGTTAAATGCCGAAAACAAAGAAAAGGGATCCCAAAGCAATGACGACGAGGAGCCCCGGCCATCGAACAGAGGGGGACAGAAGAAGTTTCCTCCCCAAGTTAAAACGGTGAATATGATATATGCTACCCATATCCCAAAAAGGGAGCGGAAGCGCGCACTAAGGGACGTCTAAGCGATGGAGCCAGTCGCCCAAAAATACAACCCGTGGTCCTCCTGTTCGATCACTTTTGATCGAAGGGACCATCCGACTAGTATCCGTCATGGCGGTTCAGCCGCATTGGTGCTAGACCCTATCATTGACGGATTCCACATCACACTCGTCCTCATGGATGGTGGTAGCAGCCTTAACCTGCTTTATCAGGATACAATGCGCAAAATGGGTATTGATCCCTCACGGATCAAGCCCATCAAAACCACCTTTAAAGGTGTCATACCAGGTGTAGAGGCCTGCTGTACGGGCTCAATCACACTGGAAGTGGTCTTCGGATCCCCGGATAATTTCCGAAGCAAAGAATTACTCTTCGATATCGTCCCCTTTAGCAGTGGTTATCAC
>NW_025263960.1:0-1577 GCF_018294505.1 Triticum aestivum
GAACTACATTAGTACCCTGTTAAATTTTGGAATTATTCCGGGTTCATTTGTCGTTTTTTATACATTAATTGATTTTCTGGTCATTTAATGTGCATAAGTCAAATTTGAACTACAAGCACATGCTCTCGTGCACCAAAGTTGGTTGAAAAATCACATTTGTGTCCTCGGGTGAATTTCTAGGTCCCATGCAAGAAATGAGAATAAAATTAAAACATCTGGGCATCGTGGCTCGGCCGAGAACATTGAGAAACTTGGTTTTAAAATTCTTGTAAATCCAGAACACGTCTGAAAATCATGAAACTTGGCATGGATGTCATGTCATGGTACTACCATGTTGTGGTAAAAAAATTGGCCGAATAGGAACAGATTTTGGTATAAGCTTCTTGCAAACCGAAGCTTCTCTCAAGAAGGCTCGTGGTTCTGAGAGGGAACGTGCCACCTTTGAGTGCGAAACGATATACGTTGTCCCCCTTGAGTTTATTTACAAAGGCAACATAGAACTACATGAGTGCCCTGTTAAATTTTGGAATTATTCCAGCTTCGTTTGGCCTTATTTACACATTAATTGAGTTTTTGGTCATTTAATGTGCATAATTCAAATTTGAACTACAAGCACATGCTCCCGTGCACCAAAGTTGGTTGAAAAATTACATTTGTGTCCTCAGGTGAATTTCTACTCCCTCCTTCCATCTATATAGGTCCTAATGCATTTTTTGAGGCTATCTTTGACCAAACGTTAGAGCAATAATATATGACATGCAACTTACACAAAGCATACCTTCAAATTTGTATGTCAAAGGAGCTTCAATAATATAATTTTCATAGTATACATCTCATGTGCTATTAATCTTGTCAATAGTCAAAGGTTGTCTTGAAAAACACATTAGGCCCTATATAGATGGAAGGAGGGAGTAGGTCCCATGCAAAAAATGAGAATAAAATTCAAACATCTGGGCATCGTGGCTCGGTCGAGAACATTGAGAAACTTGGTTTTAAAATCATGAAACTTGGCATGGTGTCATGTCATGGTAGTACCATGCCGTGGTAAAAAAAATTGGCGGAATAGGAACAAATTTTGGTATAAGCTTCTTGCAAATCGGAGCTTCTCTCAAGAAGGCTCGTGGTTCTGGGAGGGAACGTGTCACCTTTGTGTGCATAATTCAAATTTGAAATACAAGCACATGTTCCAGTGCACCAAAGTTGGTTGAAAAATCACATGTGTGTCCTCGGGTAAATTTCTAGGTTCCATGCAAGAAATGGGAATGAAATTCAAAATTCTGGGCGTCGTGGCTGGGTTGGAAACATTGAGAAACTTAGTTTTTTAATTCCTGTAAATCCAAAACACGCATGAAAATAATGAAACTTGGCTTGGTGCCATGACATGGCACCAACATGCTGTGGTAAATTTGCAGTCCGATTTGCGAAGGCGCACACATTAACAATCAACAAAGTCATTTTGGAACAAGTGATGTCACGTTACAATCGGAAACACAAGTATTATTGAAACCGTGGGCGTTCTACTTACTAGTACCATTTACGTGCCGCCACGCATCCCCATTTTTTATTAGCTAGGAGGC
>NW_025263961.1:0-1577 GCF_018294505.1 Triticum aestivum
ATGCCACCACCATTTGGTAAGAAGAGCAACATTCATTAGCTTGGAGTTAGTAATCCCCAAGCCTCCGAATTTTTTGGCCTACATACCGCCACCCACTTGACCAAGTGGTATTTTCGTTTAATTCCGGTTCCTTCCCAAAAGAACCGGGAGCGAGGGGTGTCAAATTTCACGTGGACTCCATCCGGGAGAACAAACATCCCCATTGTAAAGAGTGGCAGTGAGGAGAGGCTCAAGTTCGTGAGTATCAATCTAGCCGTTGAAGATATGAAGCTCCCTCTCCACGGGCTTACCCTGTTGGCCACTTTGCCATATAAAGGTTCTCATTCAAAGATCGACAACTTTCGATGGGAGATTGGAAGGCCTAGGTTTTTGATTGGGAAGCCCTAAGCTTGCAGTTGAGTAAGTTGGCCACCCGCACGCTATCCTGATCGCCCATCCCTATGGTGATGACTTCGCTTTTTAGGAAATTTATTTTTAGCCCTGACAAAATCTCGAAAGCAAGGAGCAATAGCTTGATCGAGGCGATACTATGGTCGTCTAGCTCAAAGAGAAGCATCGTATCGTCTGCGTATTGCAAGTGGGTCCCACCAGGGATGAGGTGGGGTACCAACCCTTTGACGTTCCATGAGACCATGACTTCCGTTGTTCTCTATTCCCTACTCACTTCGCTTCCCATCTTATCCCGGTGCGGTCACTCTTTTTTGCTTCGACTGAATCGGTGGCTCGACGGTGATTGCTTTGCAGCTAGTCTACGGGTGGAAGCGGAACTGTACGGAACTTGCGAGTGCCAGACGCCCGGCCGCCACTTGGCGAGCCGTCACTGCCGACGAACAAAAGGCTAACCGGTGCCCTACACTCCTCCCCTTTTCTCTAATTTTGATACAAAGTACAACCTGCAAAGTTGTATTAATATTTTACTAATATGTTTTGTAACAATTTTTTGTCTAGTTGTTGAAGTTCAGAAGTTGTCATAGATTCGAGAATCAAGATTTTCAATAGTTGCTCATCCAAGTCTGAAATCAAGGTTCTATCTGATTCTAGCTATCTATACAAGTCAGATAAGCTGGAATATTTGGATGATAAGAGTTTGATGACTGCTTGTGTTAATCTTGAGGGTTCACCTATGGGCTACTGTTCAACCACCCCTCCACCGACTACTGTTCAACCACCCCTCCACGGGCGACTGTTCATCTAGCCCTCCACCGGCTACTGTTCAACCAGCCCTCCATGGGGTCCTGTTCATCCACTCCAACCGTCTCGATCGGGGTCCTGTTCATCCAGTGGCAATTGCCTCTACTACCACGGGGTCCTGTTCATCCAACCCCCACCGGAAACTGTTCATCCAACCCCCAACAACACTCACTATTCATCAGGAGGCAACAGGTTTGATCGGCTTTAGTTAGCAGCAGTAGAGAAGGAATCGCTCGATCGGGTTCAGTTAACAGCCAGGGATCAATCGATCGCTCGGGTTCTATAGGCAAACGCCTCGCTCTGGTTTAGTTAGAGTCCAACGCCTCGCACCCATGCACGTACGTGTATGAGAGAAATGTGCAATCCCTCCGTGCATTGCTTGGCCC
>NW_025263962.1:0-1577 GCF_018294505.1 Triticum aestivum
ACGTAAGCGCACCTTGGGGTTCAACAACTATCCAAATCGCTTCGGGACCCCAAAACGGTGAGTAATAGTCCATGAAACGGGTCAGAATTAGCCAAAACTGTGATTGATGACGATGGACAAGTAAACGCACCCCGGGATCGTCAATCGTGGAAATCGCTCTGGGACCCCAAAACATTGAGTAATACTGCACGAAACGGACAAGAATCGGCCAAAATTGTGAGTGTTGATGACAGACACGTAAACACACCCCAGGGTTTGTTTATCGTGGAAATCACTTCGGGACCCGAAAATGGTGAGTAATAGTCCAAGAAGCGGACCAAAATTGGCCAAAATTGTGAGTGTTGATGACCGACATGTAAACGCACCACGAGGTTCGACAACCATGGAAATGGCTTCGGGACCCCAAAACTGAGTTATAGTCCATGAAACGGATCAGAATCGGGAAAAACCGCGAGTGTTGATGACCGACACGTAAGCGCACCTTGGGGTTCGACAACCATGGAAATCGCTATGGGCCCCCAACATGGTGAGTAGTAGTCCATGAAGAGGGTGAGAATCGACAAAAACCATGAGTGTTGATGACCGACACGTAAACGCACCCCGAGGTTCGTTAATCGTGCAAATCGCTCTGGGACCAGAAAACTATGAGTAATAGTCCACGAAACGGACAAGAATTGGCCAAAATTTTGAGTGTTGATGACCAACACGTAAATGCACCCCGGGGTTCGTCAATCGTGGAAATCACTTCGGGACACCAATACTGAGTAATTGTCCAAGAAACAGGCCAAAATCAACCCAATCTGCGAGTGCTGATGACCGAGACGTAAGCGCCCCTTGGGGTTCGACAACCATGGAAATCGCTTTGGGAGCCCAAAACGGTGAGTAATAGTCCATGAAACGGGTCAGAATCGACAAAAACCGCGAGTGTTGATGACCAACACGTAAACGCACCCCGAGGTTCGTTAATCGTGGAAATCACTTTGGGACCCCAAAACTGAGTAATAATCCAAGATACGGGCCAGAATCGGCCCAAACAGCGAGTCTTGACGGCCAACACATAAGCACACCTTGGGGTTCGACAACCATGGAAATCCCTTTGGGACCCCAAAACGGTGAGAAATAGTCCATGAAACGGGTCAGAATCGACAAAAACCACGAGTGTTGATGACCGACACGTAAATGCACCTTGGGGTTCGTTAATCATGGAAATCGCTCTGGGACCCGAAGACAGTGAGTAATAGTCCACGAAACTGACCAGAATTGGCCAAAATAGTGAGTGTTGATGACCGACACGTAAACGCACCCCGGGGTTCTTCAGCCGTGAAAATCACTTTGGGAACCAAAACTGAGTAGTAGTCCAGGAAACGGGCCAGAGTCGGCCCAAACTACGAGTGTGGATGACCGACACGTAAGCGCACCTTGGGGTTCGACAATCATGGAAATCGCTTTGTGACCCCAAAAGGGTGAGTAATAGTCCAGGAAACATGTCAGAATCGACAAAAACCGCGAGTGTTGATGCTCGACACGTAAACGCAACCCAAGGTTCGTTAATCGTGGAAATTACCCCGGGACCCCAA
>NW_025263963.1:0-1577 GCF_018294505.1 Triticum aestivum
CGTATGCACACAAAACTATCTCCAGGTCCTCTAAAAGTAAGCCCCAGAAAATTCACGCGTGTTTCATCTTTCTCTCGCGATATATGCAATGACGATCATTGTATTTGAAGCGAAAGCACGATAGATACATTGGACTTCGTAATCCACTCATTACGGTCATCGTTTACGTTTAGTGGTTATTATACAGTCACGGGCACACCGTACAACTTTGTATTTGCTCATGACATGACTAGTTGACCAATTAAACGCTCCACGTGGCACCTCTAGTGTTGCATCACATTATCTCACTACCATCGTGCCCACCTGTCGACTTGTATCTACTCTACATCTACACTATTATAAAATACATAAAATATAAAATACACTCTTATAAAAAACAGAGTTGGTGATGATGGTGTGCCTGCCATCCTGCAATATAGGCCATCCGATTTATATCTGACGGATAGGAAAGAAACTATGGCAATTTTGCAAAAAGGTACCCACACACCTCTCCGCATTTGCAAATAAGGCCTTCCCTCGTTCATCCTTTTCTCTCACGAGATAAACAAGTCATACAAATTCATCTTGTTGTTACGTGCAACGCACGGGCATCTTGCTAGTAAGAATGAAAACAAATGACAAAAAAATATTTTGACGGTGGTTCGAAGTCATGACCGCGGGCACAGCGGACAAAGTGGCCTTGTATTGGTATGTTGAGCCGTCTGTTTTAACACACAGGTGCTAGTGTGGTGATTATGCACACACGCACGCATGCACACGAACTCCATCCACGCAACACTCACACAAACACATGCACCCACGCACGCACACAACACTCACACATACACACGCAGCCACGCACGCACGCAACACTCACACGCACACACGCACGCATGCATGCACACACCAGTACACCAAACGACCAACACACACTCTCACGCTCAAGTGCTCAACCTACACGTGCATGCGCACACATCAGGCCCTGACAGACACATACACAACCAGGTGATTCCCGCACATGGGTTGGAGCCTTGTCGCGCATGCGTAAATTTGTGTTTATCTGACCTTTTCCCTATGCGAACTGATAGGTGGGACCCACAAGGAACATGGTCAATTTAACTAGTCAACATGGCGCCACGCAGACTATTTGGCCGGTCAACAGAGTGCAATCCGATGCTGAACTGTGAGCAAGTGACCGGATAATCACCGCAAAACATATATAGTGACCGTAATCAGCTTATTCTGAAGTTCGGTGACCGTATTACGCTTTTCTCTCTGTAGGCCCTCCAAAACTACATATCTACACGTTCTCGCATGTTACATCTAACAACTATGCAATACAACACTACTACTACACTCTAACACAATAAATCATATGTGATTTTAGTTTTACTAGATATCATATTGTTACTTATAATTATTCAGTTTGCATACATTAAAATTGCCTTTGAAATGTATGGCCAGTATCATCTACCGCGCGGGAAAAATCCCGCCCTTTCCTGTTTAATCGGGTTTGTATCGATGGATCGTGCGAAACAGCAAAACTATAGTACTATACAGTACAAGTGACAGTTCACTGGGTCGTCGTGTCGTCTACT
>NW_025263964.1:0-1577 GCF_018294505.1 Triticum aestivum
GTGCAAGCTCCAGCGATCCATTTATGGACTGGTGCAAGCCTCTCGGAGTTGGAATAAACGTTTTGATAGTGTGATCAAAGCATTTGGTTTTATACAGACTTTCGGAGAAGCCTGTATTTACAAGAAAGTGAGTGGGAGCTCTGTAGCATTTCTGATATTATATGTGGATGACATATTACTGATTGGAAATGATATAGAATTTCTGGATAGCATAAAGGGATACTTGAATAAAAGTTTTTCAATGAAAGACCTCGGTGAAGCTGCTTACATATTAGGCATTAAGATCTATAGAGATAGATCAAGACGCTTAATTGGACTTTCACAAAGCACATACCTTGACAAAATTTTGAAGAAGTTCAAAATGGATCAAGCGAAGAAAGGGTTCTTGCCTGTGTTACAAGGTGTGAAATTGAGTAAGACTCAATGCCCGACCACTGCAGAAGATAGAGAGAATATGAAAGATGTTCCCTATGCATCAGCCATAGGCTCTATCATGTATGCAATGCTGTGTACCGGACCTGATGTGTGCCTTGCTATAAGTTTAGCAGGGAGGTACCAAAGTAATCCAGGAATGGATCACTGGACAGCGGTCAAGAACATCCTGAAATACCTGAAAAGGACTAAGGATATGTTTCTCGTATATGGAAGTGACAAAGAGCTCATCGTAAAAGGTTACGTTGATGCAAGCTTTGACACTGATCCGGACGATTCTAAATCGCAAACTAGATACGTGTTTACATTAAACGGTGGAGCTGTCAGTTGGTGCAGTTCTAAACAAAGCGTCGTAGCGGGATCTACATGTGAAGCGGAATACATAGCTGCTTCGGAAGCAGCAAATGAAGGAGTCTGGATGAAGGAGTTCATATCCGATCTAGGTGTCATACCTAGTGCATCGGGTCCAATGAAAATCTTTTGTGACAATACTGGTGCAATTGCCTTGGCAAAGGAATCCAGTTTTCACAAAAGGACCAAACACATCAAGAGACGCTTCAACTCCATCCGGGATCTAGTCCAGGTGGGAGACATAGAGATTTGCAAGATACATACGGATCTGAATGTTGCAGATCCGTTGACTAAGCCTCTTCCACGAGCAAAACATGATCAGCACAAAAGCTCCATGGGTGTTAGATTCATTACAGTGTAATCTAGATTATTGACTCTAGTGCAAGTGGGAGACTGAAGGAAATATGCCCTAGAGGCAATAATAAAGTTATTATTTATTTCCTTATAATCATGATAAATGTTTATTATTCATGCTAGAATTGTATTTACCGGAAACATAATACATGTGTGAATACATAGACAAACAGAGTGTCACTAGTATGCCTCTACTTGACTAGCTCGTTAATCAAAGATGGTTATGTTTCCTAACCATGAACAATGAGTTGTTATTTGATTAACGAGGTCACATCATTAGTAGAATGATCTGATTGACATGACCCATTCCATTAGCTTAGCACCCGATCGTTTAGTATGTTGCTATTGCTTTCTTCATGACTTATACATGTTCCTATGACTATGAGATTATGCAACTCCCGTTTACCGGAGGAACACTTTGGGTACTACCAAACGTCACA
>NW_025263965.1:0-1577 GCF_018294505.1 Triticum aestivum
GGGGGATCAGTCTGATCCACGCATGGGATCCTCTGCGCCGGGGCTCTCTGTAGCGACTCCTGCTACTACTCCACGTCGCACACGGCTACAGCAAGGCAAAATTAAACCTATTGATTATAAACATATTACAAAACATGGGATGATTTGTTCAACAGGTGAACCAGGAGAACCCAACACTCTTGAAGAAGCACTTGGGGATGCTAATTGGAGAAAGGCAATGCATGATGAAATTATGGCACTAAGGAAAAATAAAACATGGCACTTGGTCCCTTCAAGAAAAGGTAAAAATCTTATTGACTGTAAGTGGGTCTTTAGGATAAAAAGAAAAGCTGATGGTGTTGGAAATATGCCCTAGAGGCAATAATAAATTAGTTATTATTATATTTCCTTGTTCATGATAATCGTTTATTATCCATGCTAGAATTGTATTGATAGGAAACTCAGATACATGTGTGGATACATAGACAACACCATGTCCCTAGTAAGCCTCTAGTTGACTAGCTCGTTGATCAATAGATGGTTATGGTTTCCTGACCATGGACATTGGATGTCGTTGATAACGGGATCACATCATTAGGAGAATGATGTGATGGACAAGACCCAATCCTAAGCCTAGCACAAAGATCGTGTAGTTCGTTCGCTAAAGCTTTTCTAATGTCAAGTATCATTTCCTTAGACCATGAGATTGTGCAACTCCTGGATACCGTAGGAGTGCTTTGGGTGTGCCAAATGTCACAATGTAACTGGGTGACTATAAAGGTGCACTACGGGTATCTCTGAAAGTGTCTATTGGGTTGGCACGAATCGAGACTGGGATTTGTCACTCCGTGTGACGGAGAGGTATCTCTGGGCCCACTCGGTAGGACATCATCATAATGTGCACAATGTGATCAAGGAGTTGATCACGGGATGATGTGTTACGGAATGAGTAAAGAGACTTGCCGGTAACGAGATTGAACAAGGTATCGGGATACCGACGATCGAATCTCGGGCAAGTATCGTACCGCTAGATAAAGGGAATTGTATACGGGATTGATTAAGTCCTTGACATCGTGGTTCATCCGATGACATCATCGTGGAACATGTGGGAGCCAACATGGGTATCCAGATCCCGCTGTTGGTTACTGACCGGAGAGTGATCTCGGTCATGTCTACATGTCTCCCGAACCCGTAGGGTCTACACACTTAAGGTTCGGTGACGCTAGGGTTATAGAGATATTAGTATGTGGTAACCCAAAAGTTGTTCGGTGTCCCGGATGAGATCCCGGACATCATGAGGAGTTCCGAAATGGTCCGGAGGTAAAGAATTATATATAGGAAGTGCTATTTTGGCCATCGGGACAAGTTTCGGGGTCACCGGTATTGTACCTGGACCACCGGAAGGGTCCCGGGGGTCCACCGGGTGGGGCCACCTGCCCCGGGGGCCACATGGACTGTAGGGGGTGCGCCTTGGCCTACATGGGCCAAGGGCACCAGCCCCTAGAGGCCCATGCACCAAAGGGACAAGAGGAGGGGAGAGTCCTAAAGGGGGAAGGCACCTCCGAGGTGCCTTGGGGAGGATGGACTCCTCCCCCCCC
>NW_025263966.1:0-1577 GCF_018294505.1 Triticum aestivum
GAATATCCAGCTTGCACCGCCGGTGCGAACCGAGTCAAAGTGGCCCAGTGATCAGCACGGGTATTGAAGAGCTCTAACCTTAAGGCCCGATTTTCACGGTCCTTATCCTCGAGCATCTCAGCAGTGGTGCGAGTCCGTGAATCCTCCTGAGTGGAGTCAGCATAAATAGCTTGGAGATATCCTTGTGCTCCCGGAAGTGATCCTGGCATATACCGGAAGTCAGAGTCCCGAAATAGACCAGATCTGACTCGCATAATGGTCATCATAGAGTAGGCGGCATCCTGCACAGCCATCTCGATAGTAACCCCGAGTCCATAGGAGCAGTGAAGAGGCTCAGTGGATCCAGGATAAGATGGAAATATCCTGACAGTGCAGAGATACTGGCTTTGGTTGAAGTCTCGGAATTGCTCTTCGACCGTGTACTCAGGATACCAGCGGTATCCAGCCTCAGTCATTACCCTGACCAACTTAGCAGTATGGCCGGGTACATCTAGGCATCGGGTCAGGCGAACCACTTGATTGAGGTCGCGAGTGGCCATCTGAAAGCATAATCATAATGCAAAGGCATTAGAATTTCTAGCAAAATTTCGGCAGCATAACAGCTGTAAATGCTCAAAAAGGATATTGAGACATTTGACAAAGGATTTCGTACACACCCAACATCATCATATCAAAGTTCTGGAACCATTCTAACAACATAATGTGGTAGTAGAACTGAACTAGGCTTGTAACCATCAAACTTATAAGGTACTACTGATTAGTAACACGTGATCCTGATAGAGAGAATAGATCCTAATTCCTTAACCCCCGGTGGAAGAATGGACTGACTCAGATCAGAAAGTCATGAGGTATAAGGAGTAAAAAGAGCCTTACATTCCAACCCACAAACAATTCCCCTACATATAACTAAAGAATTTCTAGACTCAACATCGACCAGTTTGGCTTGGAGAACCTACAGGCAGTCCGGCTCTGATGCCAACGCTGTCAGGACCCCGACTCGATGTCACATCGATCTAGCTGGTAACACCTCATATCACTTTGCGGCCTCACGCACGGTATCCCCACGGGTGTCGTCTTACCTTTTTCCCGGGACCATTTGCGTCTTTTGGCTCACGTATATGATAGTGTCGCTAGCATCCATATGATAAAGAGCCCGGGCTGACATGACTAGTCGTAAACCCAAAGTGGCACAGACTTACAGGGACAGGCATCCATGACCCAGCTTCGAACGTGTCAGTCATCAGCAAGTGGGTCCGGGCTGTAGCACTGGGCTAGCAGGACTCCGGTAAACCGGGCTGTAGCGGGCTAACAGGACTCCGGTACTCAAAGCGTGACATTTCCCCGAAGGGACAGACACAGGAACGAAGAAGGACACATGCCGGCCAGCCTAAGTGTTCCAGAGCAGTAGCAAGCTACCATGGCTCAGCGGTAACACTAGGAGACATTTCCCGGTAAGAGAGGCTACTAAAGATAAACAACTAGATAGTCAGATCCCACACATACCAAGCATTTCAATCATACACACAATATGCTCGATATGCGCAAATACAACGAAGCATCACAACATGACTCTACGA
>NW_025263967.1:0-1577 GCF_018294505.1 Triticum aestivum
GGGGGGGGAGGAGTCCATCCTCCCCAAGGCACCTCGGAGGTGCCTTCCCCCTTTAGGACTCTCCCCTCCTCTTGTCCCTTTGGTGCATGGGCCTCTAGGGGCTGGTGCCCTTGGCCCATGTAGGCCAAGGCGCACCCCCTACAGTCCATGTGGCCCCCGGGGCAGGTGGCCCCACCCGGTGGACCCCCGGGACCCTTCCGGTGGTCCAGGTACAATACCGGTGACCCCGAAACTTGTCCCGATGGCCAAAATAGCACTTCCTATATATAATTCTTTACCTCCGGACCATTTCGGAACTCCTCATGATGTCCGGGATCTCATCCGGGACACCGAACAACTTTTGGGTTACCACATACTAATATCTCTATAACCCTAGCGTCACCGAACCTTAAGTGTGTAGACCCTACGGGTTCGGGAGACATGTAGACATGACCGAGATCACTCTCCGGTCAGTAACCAACAGCGGGATCTGGATACCCATGTTGGCTCCCACATGTTCCACGATGATGTCATCGGATGAACCACGATGTCAAGGACTTAATCAATCCCGTATACAATTCCCTTTATCTAGCGGTACGATACTTGCCCGAGATTCGATCGTCGGTATCCCGATACCTTGTTCAATCTCGTTACCGGCAAGTCTCTTTACTCGTTCCGTAACACATCATCCCGTGATCAACTCCTTGATCACATTGTGCACATTATGATGATGTCCTACCGAGTGGGCCCAGAGATACCTCTCCGTCACACGGAGTGACAAATCCCAGTCTCGATTCGTGCCAACCCAACAGACACTTTCAGAGATACCCGTAGTGCACCTTTATAGTCACCCAGTTACATTGTGACATTTGGCACACCCAAAGCACTCCTACGGTATCCAGGAGTTGCACAATCTCATGGTCTAAGGAAATGATACTTGACATTAGAAAAGCTTTAGCGAACGAACTACACGATCTTTGTGCTAGGCTTAGGATTGGGTCTTGTCCATCACATCATTCTCCTAATGATGTGATCCCGTTATCAACGACATCCAATGTCCATGGTCAGGAAACCATAACCATCTATTGATCAACGAGCTAGTCAACTAGAGGCTTACTAGGGACATGGTGTTGTCTATGTATCCACACATGTATCTGAGTTTCCTATCAATACAATTCTAGCATGGATAATAAACGATTATCATGAACAAGGAAATATAATAATAACTAATTTATTATTGCCTCTAGGGCATATTTCCAACACCATCAGCTTTTCTTTTTATCCTAAAGACCCACTTACAGTCAATAAGATTTTTACCTTTTCTTGAAGGGACCAAGTGCCATGTTTTATTTTTCCTTAGTGCCATAATTTCATCATGCATTGCCTTTCTCCAATTAGCATCCCCAAGTGCTTCTTCAAGAGTGTTGGGTTCTCCTGGTTCACCTGTTGAACAAATCATCCCATGTTTTGTAATATGTTTATAATCAATAGGTTTAATTTTGCCTTGCTGTAGCCGTGTGCGACGTGGAGTAGTAGCAGGAGTCGCTACAGAGAGCCCCGGCGCAGAGGATCCCATGCGTGGATCAGACTGATCCCCC
>NW_025263968.1:0-1576 GCF_018294505.1 Triticum aestivum
ATATAATCAGGGTGTAACCGACAATATTCACTCCACCAAACCAAAGCATAACCAGTGAAAGAACCAACCGCAACCTTAACCTTTTTATGTTCATCGAAATTATGGGAAGCAAATATATTTTTTATGTCGAACTCCCATTCAATATATAAAGCAGGTTTAAAACGGCCATTAAATGGTGGTATAGATACATTAACCTGATCATGTGCACTTGGATGTTTGTGCACCTCTCGTGACGGTTGTGGTATTTGCAAAGGTGGTGGCACGTCCCCCGCGATCGACAAAGCCCATGAATTGACTCTGGATCCTGTCATGATTAGTAGAACAAGAAACAAAACCCAAAAATAATGTTCCTATAACTACTAGGATGTGGTGGTAAAACGCTCACAGTAAAGCAAATATCAATGTCTTACAAGTTCTTACCATGCAGCAGGCGGTGATCGGCAACCAGCGGTGTCAAGTAACTCCGAATATTGATAAAGCGATTGCCAGGGGAGCGTACGTATACACGGTGTAGAAATATGTGGAGCTGGGTTGGCTATATATGGTAGCAAAAGATTAGCAATAATCAATTCAAAGATGCAATGTTGAATAAACGCTCAACGACGGTACTATGCTGGTCCTAGGCTAGACCGGACTAGAGACGCGAGCCTAGAACACTAATGAGGTCACGGCGTAGCACAACTAGCATCAATGAGGGATACTAAGTAGCTCTTGACAGCAAGATATAAGTGAAGATCACAACGGCAGTGAAGATAATGATGAAAAACAACTGCCAAGCAGGATATACAACAACTCTCTCTCCAACTTTCCCCTTGAAAAGTTTGAGACAATTTTCTGATAAATTCTTTCAAAGAATGCTACTAACTCAAGCTTTCCAATGCAAAAAGAATCACTCAATTCCGAGTTGATATGAGGAGTCAAAGAATTCGAAAACTGGCCTGAAAAATTGGAACAAGTTGTGTTCACGAACTTCGGAGGGCAAAAAGACCTATTTAGAAGCCGATTTTGAGGTGTCAAATATTGAACTAGCTTCTGCAACTATTTAGATGCGGCTCGTCGCTATCTTCAATTTGAGTACTCACGGAGCCAAAACTGACTTCGTATGAAGAAGTTATGCCTGTTTTACTGAACAGTGCACAAAACAGATTCCAATCCGAATTCCTCTACGAGATTGAGTCTAGATAGATCCGAATTTTGTTTTTTTTTCTCCTCTTTTTTTTTCTTTTCCTTTGTTTTTTTCTGACTTTTTTTTTACTTTTTTTTCTCTCGTTTTTTTTCTCTATCTTTTTTTTCTCTCTCCCTCTTTCCAAAACAAACTAGATAAGATGCAGATTGGATCAAGTGAAGATGTGAACGATCTCAACTATTATTATGACAATGAATGATGGGTAGCACGTGGTGGAAATTGATGGATGGGTGGTGGACAGCGGAAGAGATAATGATGCAGCGGTGGCGTGACTAATGTGAACAGAACTCGAAACTCTAAACGAACTAGACACTAAGACCAGCAACTCGACACGACGATGCAACCGATAATTAAACTATGCAAGCAATGAAAAGAAAATTGCAAAGGCTC
>NW_025263969.1:0-1576 GCF_018294505.1 Triticum aestivum
ATATAATCAGGGTGTAACCGACAATATTCACTCCACCAAACCAAAGCATAACCAGTGAAAGAACCAACCGCAACCTTAACCTTTTTATGTTCAT
The DNA here is from genome assembly GCF_018294505.1 of Triticum aestivum. Taxonomy (NCBI): domain Eukaryota; kingdom Viridiplantae; phylum Streptophyta; class Magnoliopsida; order Poales; family Poaceae; genus Triticum; species Triticum aestivum. The sequence goes on from NW_025263969.1 coordinate 95, forward strand.
CGAAATTATGGGAAGCAAATATATTTTTTATGTCGAACTCCCATTCAATATATAAAGCAGGTTTAAAACGGCCATTAAATGGTGGTATAGATACATTAACCTGATCATGTGCACTTGGATGTTTGTGCACCTCTCGTGACGGTTGTGGTATTTGCAAAGGTGGTGGCACGTCCCCCGCGATCGACAAAGCCCATGAATTGACTCTGGATCCTGTCATGATTAGTAGAACAAGAAACAAAACCCAAAAATAATGTTCCTATAACTACTAGGATGTGGTGGTAAAACGCTCACAGTAAAGCAAATATCAATGTCTTACAAGTTCTTACCATGCAGCAGGCGGTGATCGGCAACCAGCGGTGTCAAGTAACTCCGAATATTGATAAAGCGATTGCCAGGGGAGCGTACGTATACACGGTGTAGAAATATGTGGAGCTGGGTTGGCTATATATGGTAGCAAAAGATTAGCAATAATCAATTCAAAGATGCAATGTTGAATAAACGCTCAACGACGGTACTATGCTGGTCCTAGGCTAGACCGGACTAGAGACGCGAGCCTAGAACACTAATGAGGTCACGGCGTAGCACAACTAGCATCAATGAGGGATACTAAGTAGCTCTTGACAGCAAGATATAAGTGAAGATCACAACGGCAGTGAAGATAATGATGAAAAACAACTGCCAAGCAGGATATACAACAACTCTCTCTCCAACTTTCCCCTTGAAAAGTTTGAGACAATTTTCTGATAAATTCTTTCAAAGAATGCTACTAACTCAAGCTTTCCAATGCAAAAAGAATCACTCAATTCCGAGTTGATATGAGGAGTCAAAGAATTCGAAAACTGGCCTGAAAAATTGGAACAAGTTGTGTTCACGAACTTCGGAGGGCAAAAAGACCTATTTAGAAGCCGATTTTGAGGTGTCAAATATTGAACTAGCTTCTGCAACTATTTAGATGCGGCTCGTCGCTATCTTCAATTTGAGTACTCACGGAGCCAAAACTGACTTCGTATGAAGAAGTTATGCCTGTTTTACTGAACAGTGCACAAAACAGATTCCAATCCGAATTCAACTACGAGATTGAGTCTAGATAGATCCGAATTTTGTTTTTTTTTCTCCTCTTTTTTTTTCTTTTCCTTTGTTTTTTTCTGACTTTTTTTTTACTTTTTTTTCTCTCGTTTTTTTTCTCTATCTTTTTTTTCTCTCTCCCTCTTTCCAAAACAAACTAGATAAGATGCAGATTGGATCAAGTGAAGATGTGAACGATCTCAACTATTATTATGACAATGAATGATGGGTAGCACGTGGTGGAAATTGATGGATGGGTGGTGGACAGCGGAAGAGATAATGATGCAGCGGTGGCGTGACTAATGTGAACAGAACTCGAAACTCTAAACGAACTAGACACTAAGACCAGCAACTCGACACGACGATGCAACCGATAATTAAACTATGCAAGCAATGAAAAGAAAATTGCAAAGGCTC
>NW_025263970.1:0-1576 GCF_018294505.1 Triticum aestivum
CAACTGTTTTGCACCTGTTGTATTTGAACGTAGAGCCTATCACACCCGATCATCACGTGGTGTCTCAGCACGAAGAACTTTCGCAACGGTGCATACTCAGGGAGAACACTTCTTGATAATTTAGTGAGAGATCATCTTATAATGCTACCGTCAATCAAAGCAAGATAAGATGCATAAAAAGATAAACATCACATGCAATCAATATAAGTGATATGATATGGCCATCATCATCTTGTGCTTGTGATCTCCATCTCCGAAGCACCGTCATGATCACCATCGTCACCGACGCGACACCTTGATCTCCATCGTAGCATCGTTGTCGTCTCGCCAATCTTATGCTTCCACGACTATCACTACCGTTTAGTAATAAAGTAAAGCATTACATCGCGATTGCATTGCATACAATAAAGCGACAACCATATGGCTCCTGCCAGTTGCCGATAACTTGGTTACAAAACATGATCATCTCATATAATAAAATTCAGCATCATGCCTTGACCATATCACATCACAACATGCCCTGCAAAAACAAGTTAGACGTCCTCTACTTTGTTGTTGCATGTTTTACGTGGCTGCTACGGGCTTAAGTAAGAACCAATCTCACCTACGCATCAAAACCACAACGATAGTTTGTCAAATAGACTCCGTTTTAACCTTCGCAAGGACCGGGCGTAGCCATACTTGGTTCAACTAAAGTTGGAGAGACAGTCGCCCGCAAGCCATCTCTGTGCAAAGCACGTCGAGGGAACCGGTCTCGCGTAAGCGTACGCGTAAGGTTGGTCCGGGTCGACTCGTCCAACAATACCGCCGAACCAAAGTATGACATGCTGGTAGGCAGTATGACTTGTATCGTCCACAACTCACTTGTGTTCTACTCGTGCATATAACATCAACATAAATAACCTAGGCTCGGATGCCACTGTTGGGTTTCGTAGTAATTTCAAAAAAATTCCTACGCACACGCAAGATCATGTGATGCATAGCAACAAGGGGAGAGTATTGTCTACGTACCCAACGCAGACCGACTGCGGAAGCGGTGACACGACGTAGAGGAAGTAGTCGTACGTCTTCTCGATCCAACCAATCAAGCACCGAAACTATGGCACCTCCGAGTTCGAGCACACGTTCAGCTCGATGACGATCCCCGGACTCCGATCCAGCAAAGTGTCGGGGATGAGTTCCGTCAGCACGACGGCGTGGTGACGATCTTGATGTACTACAGCAGCAGGGCTTCGCCTAAACTCCGCTACAGTATTATCGAGGAATATGGTGGCTGGGGGCACCGCACACGGCTAAGGAATAGATCACGTGGATCAACTTGTTGTCCCTTTGGTGCTAGCCCTGCCCCTCTATTTATATGTTGAGCCCCGGGGTCGAAACTTGGAGCAAAAGCCTCCTCAAAGTCGGTTTTGCCCGAAAGGCAAGAGTCCCACTCGGACTCCAGGACCAAACGCCACAATCCTTGGCGTCTGGCCCAGACGCCATGGGCCTCGGCGTCTGGCCCAGGGCCAGACGCCAGGGTCTCCGGCGTTTGGCCCCCTGGCCTCCGCAAAACTCCTTTTGCACCGACCTAAAG
>NW_025263971.1:0-1576 GCF_018294505.1 Triticum aestivum
TGTATGACGAACGGGACCCACATGTCAGGGTTGACTCAGTCAACCCCTGTTGACTGCTGACGTCAGCATGACATCATGCTGACGTCATAAATACATTTTTTTCGAATTAATTAAATAAATAATTAAATTCCAAAATTGTTAAAATCTTTTAAAAATCATATCTTTTAATCCGTAACTCGGATTAAAATATTTTCAACATGAAAGTTGCTCAGAACGACGAGACGAATTCGGATACGCAGTCCGTTCGTCCGCCACACCCCCCTAACCTATCGAACCCACAACTTTCCCCCTCCGGCTCCTCTGCCCGAAAACACGAAACACCGGGAATACTTTCCCGGATGTTTTCCCCCCCTTCACCGGTATCACCTACTACCGCGTTAGGGCACACCGAACACCGCGTATTGCCTTGTTATATTTTGTGATGCTTTGTTTGCTCTGTATTCATTATTTCTTCCCCCTCTTCTCTCCGGTAGTCTACGAGACCGACGCTGCTGCTGACCAGTTCGACTACGGAGTTGACGACCCCTCTCTCTTGCCAGAGCAACCAGGCAAGCCCCCCCCTTGATCACCAGATATCGCCTATTCTTTTCTATACTGCTTGCATTAGAGTAGTGTAGCATGTTACTGCTTTCCGTTAACCCTATTCTGATGCATAGCCTGACATTGTCGCTACATCTGTTGATACCTTACCTGCAATCCTATATGCTTAGTATAGGATGCTAGTTTATCATCATTGGCCCTACATTCTTGTCAGTCTGCCTTGCTATACTATTGGGCCGTGATCACTCGGGAGGTGATCACGGGTATATACTATACATACATACATACTATACAGATGGTGACTAAAGTCGGGTCAGCTCATTGAGTACCCGCAAGTGGTTCTGACGAGGGGGCTGAAAGGACAGGTGGCTCCATCCCGGTAGAGGTGGGCCTGGGTTCCCGACGGCCCTCGACTGTTACTTTGTGGCGGAGCGACATGGCAGGTTGAGACCACCTAGGAGACAGGTGGGCCTGGCCCTGTTCGGCGTTCGCGGATACTTAACACGCTTAACGAGATCTTGGTATTTGATCTGAGTCCGGCTACGAGCCTATACGCACTAACCATCCACGTGGGAGTAGTTATGGGTATCCCGACGTCGTGGTATCAGCCGAAGCACTTCAGACGTCAGCGACGGAGCGGCGCGCGCCGAATTGGACTGGAACACCACTAGGCTAGGTCTGCTTTCGGCCGCGTACGCAACGTGCAGGTGTGCTATGGGCGATGGGCCCAGACCCCTGTGCGCTTAGGTTTAGACCGGCGTGCTGGCCTCTCTGTTGAGCCTAGGTGGGGCTGCGACGTGTTGATCTTCCGAGGCCGGGCATGACCCAGGAAAGTGTGTCCGGCCAAATGGGATCGAGCGTGTTGGGCTATGTGGTGCACCCCTGCAGGGAAGTTAATCTATTCGAATAGCCGTGATCTTCGGTAACAGGACGACTTGGAGTTGTACCTTGACCTTATGACAACTAGAACCGGACACTTAATAAAACACACCCTTCCAAGTGCCAGATACAACCGGTGGTCGCTCTACCTCAGGGA
>NW_025263972.1:0-1576 GCF_018294505.1 Triticum aestivum
CTCGATATGTGCAAATACAACATGGCATCACAACATGACTCTACGACTCAAGTAATTTATTCATTAGGCTCCGAGGAGCGAGATATTACAAACATGGGTCTCATGACCCAACACTCAGAGCATACAAATCAAAGCACAAGCGGAAGCTATCATGTCTGAGTACAGACATCTATAAATGAAAAAGGCTGAGAAGCCTGACTATCTATCAGATCCTGCCGAGGGCACAAGATCGTAGCTGAGGTATCAAGCTAAACGTCGAAGTCCACGCGGAACTACTAGTGAGACCGAAGTCTCTCTGCAAAAACATAAAATAGGCAAACGTGAGTACAAATGTACCCAGCAAGACTTACATCAGAACTAACTACATATGCATCATTATCAACAAAGGGGATGGTGGGGTTTAACTGCAGCAAGCCAGCTTTGACTCGGTGGCTATCCTAAACTACGACTGCAAGCGACTCTTTTGAGGTGGCGCACACGAGTCCACGTATTCACCATATCAATACACCACTATGGATCCGCTCCCGTCTCCCTACGAGAACGCCATCCATAGCACTCACGCTTATCTTGCGTATTTTAGAGTATCCACTTTCACTTGTCTATGAACTGATATAAGCAACCCAGAAGTCCTTTACCGCGGACACGGCTATTCGAATAGATGATGTTAACCCTGCAGGGGTGTACTTCTTCATACATGTTTCCACCACTTAGCGTCTGCACACGACATGTGCTCGGCAGACTTCAAGCGAAAGCCGACGTGGGTGTAGACCACGACCTACCTAAACACCTAAGTCTCTAGTCCAGGTTTATCGCCTATTCAGGTTCCATCCGCAGGGAGTCCGGCCGAGGTTTCCCATACGGCCCCGAACGATGTGAACAGGGTTCTCGAGATACCTAACGGGTATTCGGTACACCCGGCCACGTACCTACCGCATCACAGCCCACCCCTATGGTCAGCGCTGTCCACGGCCTCCAGTAGGCTACAAACACCAGAAACTACTTGCAACTCCTGGACAGAGAGCTAGGGTGAATAAGAAGTCGAGCGGGGTCATATTTCAGGGCCCAATGTATGGTAGTAGCTGAATCATGGATCACAAACACAGAACTCGGTTCCTGAGGACGGCTGCAATGAGACAACCCACCATGTACTCCTACATGGCCTCTCACCGCTACCTTTACCAAATCGTATTCACACACTTAGCTCACACACAGTAGGACATGTTCACACACCTCTGATTCATCCCGGATGAATCAGACCTGACTCAACTCTAAGCAGTAGCAGGCGTGACAAACAAGCATGAATGAGTAGGCACAACAGGGCTCAAACAACTCCTACTCATGCTAGTGGGTTTCATCTATTTACTGTGGCAATGACAGGTCATGCAGAGGATAAAGGGGTTCAGCTACCGCAGCAAGTAACAGATGAATCGATGTTGTCCTAATGCAGTAAAAGAGAGCAGGAGCGAGAGAGTAGGATTGTATCGGAATGAACAAGGGGGTTTTGCTTGCCTGGCACTTCTGAAGATAACATTGAGTCTTCATCAGTGTCAACGATCACATCATCGGTATCACGTCT
>NW_025263973.1:0-1576 GCF_018294505.1 Triticum aestivum
GGATCCTTAAGGGCTGTCACCGAACCCGTACAAATGGCAACCCTTGAGGGCGGTCACCGAACCCGTACACTTTGGCAACCATTGGGGGGGTCACCGGTACCCGTCAAATTGCTCGGGGCGATCTCCACAACCTAATTGGAGACCTCGACGCTTGCCCGGAGCTTTACACCACAATGATTGAGCTCTGAACACCACCAACTATCTAGGGCGCCCAAGCACCCAAGAGTAATAATCTTCTCAACTTGTAACTTCCACGTATCACCGTGGAGAACTCAAATCGACACAACTAATGCAATGGCAAGGGCACACAGAGTGCCCAAGTCCCTCACTCTCAAATCCCACCAAAGCAACAAAAGCTATGGAGGAAAAGGAGAGGAAGAACAAGAAGGGGAACACCAAGAACTCCAAGATCTAGATCCAAAGGGTTCCTCTCAAATAGAGGAGAAAGAGATTGGTGGAAATGTAGATCTAGATCTCCTCTCTCTTTTCCCTCCAAAACTAGCAAGAATCCATGGAGGGATTGAGAGATAGCAAGCTCGAAGAAAATCAACAATGGGGGGAGAACACGAGCTCAAAGGATGAGGCTCAATGGGGAAGAAGACCCTCTTTTATACGTGGGGAAAAATCCAACGGTTATCCCCATTCTCAGCCCGCTGCGGGCGGTACTACTGCTCTAGGGAGCGGTACTGCCGCTGGCCGCAGCAGTACTGCCGCTCGGCCCGGCGGTACTACCGTGGGACCTCACACAACGCCTACGTGAGAAGGAACAAAGAGGAGGACCATTGAGCGACACTACACTACAAAAAAAAAGACACATCCGTGACATTTTGGGTCGAACCAATTTTTTTCTGTCATGCTTATGACACTTCTATGATAACAATTGTGACAAAACCCTGTATCAGCATCGATGTGGTGGGATCCTACTTCTATGACAAAAAAACATGACAAAAAATGGGTTTTTCGTCCTGGGCGGGCCGGAGACGCACCTGCAAGACATTCTTTGGGCCGTCCATGACGGAAAAAATCATGGTAGAAGCGAGGGCGAGGAAAATTTTGGGGAGTTCCCAGTTACGTTGGGTGGTCGGTGAAAGAACATGCAGTGCCCCCATGTTTGGTTTTGGTAATTGATGACAATCTCTATGGACTAATGGTTGTCTTGAGTTGTATTTGAAGGATTTGTCCATAGGTTTTTCTTGAAGTCCATGTGTTGGTTTCAAGGAGTTTTTGAGTTGACCAAGGTGCTATTAAGGAATTATCCAAAGATTGGTCATGCGAGTGTTGAGCTTATTGCAAGCATGTCTTGAAGAAGAAGGTTGTGTGATCATTCATGTTTACCTTCAAGACATCATCCAAATGAAGAGAGTTGCAAAGATTCAAGGTTGATCAAGACTAAGTCAAGAGTGAATCAAGTTGATCAACTCACAAAGCATAGAAGATGTACCGAGAGGGATCAAGTGATCCCATGGTATGGTAAGCATTGTCCATTACACTTTATGTACTAACCCATGGTCTATGTGAGAGTTGTATGTGGGGTTAGGTACGTATCCATGGGCTTGCGTCAAGAGGAAGATATCAT
>NW_025263974.1:0-1576 GCF_018294505.1 Triticum aestivum
CCCCTAAACGGTGAGTAATAGTCCATGAAACGGGTCAGAATCGTCAAAGAGGTGAGTGTTGATGAACGATACGTAAGCGCACCTTGGGGTTCAGCAACCATAAAAGTCGCTCTGGGATCCCAAAACAGTGAGTAATAGTCCACGAAATGGGTCCGAATCGGCCAAAATGGCGAGTGTTAATGTCATGCACGTAAGCGCACCATGGGATCTATAAACCAAGAAAATCGCTTCGGGACCCCAAAACAGTCAGTAATAGTCCATGAAACGGGCCAGAATCGGCCAAACCTGCGAGCGTTGATGACCGATAGGTAAATGCACACCGAGGTTCATCAATCGTGGAAATCGCTCCAAGACCTCAAATGGTGAGTAATTGTCCACGAAATGCGCCAAAATCGGCCAAAACTGCAAGTGTTGATGACCTACACGTAAACGCACCTCGGGGATCATTAATCGTCGAAATCGCTCCAGGACCTCAAAAAGGTGAGCAATAGCCCATGAGACTGGTCGAATCAGCCAAAACAGCGAGTGTCGATGACCTGCACGTAATAGGACCTTGTAGTTCAATAGGCAAGGAAATCGCACAAGGACCCCAAAATGGTGAGTAATAGCCCATGAAACGGGCCAGAATCGGGCAAAACGGAGAGTGTTGATGAAGGACACGTAAGCGCATCTTGGGGTTCAGCAACCATTAAAATCGCTTCGGGACCCCAAAATAGTGATTAATAGTCCACGAAACAGGCCAGAATCAACGAAAATTGTGAGTGTTAATAACCTACACATAAGCGCACATTAGGGTTCAGTAACCATAAAATCGCTCCAAAACCCCAAATCAATGAGTAATATCCCATGAAACGGGCCAGAATCGGCCAAAATGGCGAGTGTTGATGAATGACACCTAAGCACACCTTGGGCTTCGGCAACAATAAAAATCGCTCTGGGACCCCAAATTGGTGTCCACGAAACAGGCCAGAATCAGCCAAAAACAGCGAGTGTTAATGACCTGCACGTATGCGCACCTCGGGGTTCAGTAACCATGGAAATTGCGCCTTACCCCAAAACGGTGAGTAATACTCTATGAAATGGGTCAGAATCGTCAAAGAGGTGAGTGTTGATGAACGATACGTAAGCGCACCTTGGGGTTCAGCAACCATAAAAGTCGCTCTGGGATCCCAAAAGAGTGAGTAATAGTCCACGAAATGGGCCAGAATCAGCCAAATGGCGAGTGTTAATGTCATCCACGTAAGCGCACCTTGGGGTCCATAAACCAAGAAAATCGCTTTGGGACCCCAAAACGGTCAGTAATACTCCATGAAACGGGCCAGAATCGGCCAAACCTGCGAGTGTTGATGACCGATAGTTAAATGCACACCGAGGTTCATCAATCGTGGAAATCGCTCCAAGACCTCAAAATGGTGAGTAATAGTCCACGAAATGCGCCAAAATCGGCCGAAACTGCAAGTGTTGATGACCTACACGTAAACGCACCTCGGGGATCATTAAACGTGGAAATCGCTCCAGGACCGCAAAAAGGTGAGCAATAGCCCATGAGACGGGTCGAATCAGCCAAAACGGTGAG
>NW_025263975.1:0-501 GCF_018294505.1 Triticum aestivum
CTTTGTGAGTTTTGCAGCTTATGGCCATCTTAGTGACCAGCTCGAGTTCATCGAAAACGGAGTTCACTCGCCTCTTCTATGATGTTTTCGATGTTGGAGGTTACGCCGGTTCTTCTAAGTTGGAAGTTTCACTCCTCTATTTGTTGGCATACCTCCCTGCCTCTTCTGACTATATTATCGGTTCTTGTTTGGTTCTTCTCTTTGTGAGTTTTGGAGCTTATGGTCATCTTGGTGACAAGCATGAGTTCATCGAAAACGGAGTTCACTCGCCTCTTCTATGATATTTACGATGTTGGAGGTTATGCCGGTTCTTCTGAGTTGGAAGTTTCACTCCTCTATTTGTTGGCATACCTCCCCTGCCTCTTCTGACTATATTATTGGTTCGTGTTTGGTTCTTCTCTTTGTGAGTTTTGGAGCTTATGTTCATGTTGGTGACAAGCTCAAGTTCTTCGAAAACGGAGTTCACTCGCATCTTCTATGATGTTTTCGATGTTGGAGGTT
>NW_025263975.1:1071-1576 GCF_018294505.1 Triticum aestivum
CTCTATTTGTCGGCATACCTCCCCTGCCTCTTCTTACTATATTATTGGTTCTTGTTTGGTTCTTCTCTTTGTGAGTTTTGGAGCTTATGGTCATCTTGGTGACAAGCTCGACTTCATCGAAAACGGAGTTCAGTCGCATCGTCTATGATGTTTTCGATGTTGGAGGTTATGCCGGTTCTTCTCGGTTGGAGGTTTCACTCCTCTATTTGTTGGCATACCTCCCCTGCCTCTTCTTACTATATTATCGGTTCTTGTTTGGTTCTTCTCTTTGTGAGTTTTGGAGCTTATGGTCATCTTGGTGACAAGCTCGAGTACATCGAAAACGGAGTTCACTCGCATCTTCTATGATGTTTTCGATGTTGGAGGTTATGCCGGTTCTTCTCAGTTGGAGGTTTCACTCCTCTATTTGTTGGTATACCTCCCCTGCCTCTAGTTACTATATTATTGGTTCTTGTTTGGTTCTTCTCTTTGTGAGTTTTGGAGCTTAAGGTCTTCTTGGTGACAA
>NW_025263976.1:0-1576 GCF_018294505.1 Triticum aestivum
GTAAGGAGTCTGGCTGGCGCAGCCTGGAGCACCGCTGACAAGCAAGCGGCGTGCAAGTGCATCAAGAGCGCTGCCGATGGGCTCAACGCTGGCAAGGCCGCCGGCATCCCCTCCAAGTGCGGCGTCAGCGTCCCCTATGCCATCTGCGCCACCGTCGACTGCTCTAAGATTCGCTGATCAACCACTGTCCACTGCCCACCATGGCTGCCGCCTATAGCGCCATCCATCGCCGCTGAGTATGCTGAGGTCAAGAATACATATGAATAAAGGCTCCGATCCGATCTTCATGTGAGGGAGAAAGGCGTGCGTACGCTGAGCTAGCTCTGCATGGCCACGCACTATTGTACTACTACTATGGTTGTTTTTACTTTCACTCCTTTTGTGTAGAACCGAGATTTTATTGTATATTTTACCATGTACACTTCCAGTATATTGTTTATACTTATAATCATTTCTCCTGATATTTTATTCCACATAACAACCGTGAGATACGACAGAAATAAAGTGAATGCAGAGGATCTCTTACGGGTTTAAATTTTAAGAGATGTGATGAGCATTATATTTGAGTCATACTGGTAGTAAAACTGCTATTTATTAGCCATTTGTTAGCAGACACTGGTAAGGTAACTGGGCATTGCAACTAGAAAAATTGTAGAAGTAATATATGATAGACAAGTAATTTATGTCGATCATTTCCCTCACCTTTGTTTTTTTCCGACGAAGACTGAATTTAATGACTCAAAATGAAGCATTGAGATAATACAAACACAATGAGCTCTACAGATAGAATGAACACAGCCAAGATGAAGGCGCGCGCGCCCACACACACACACACACACACGCACGCACGCGCGCGCGCGCGCGCACACACACACACACAAATTTGCTGGCCAATAAAGAAGTCATAAAAGACCCAAGTTATGCCGAAGCGAGCAAAAAATGAAAGTGCAAAGCATTCAAGTCCACTATCGACAAACTACAATAATGACCATATTCTTACCAACCCCAAAGCGTGCCATTGATAGTAGTAGGAGTAGTAGTGGTGGTGATGGTAGTGGTAGTGATAGTGATAGTGGTTGTAGTAGTGGTAGCGTCTCCCCCTCAGAAAATATGGATCTACCCGATCCATAAAGAAAACAACCACCACTTTTAGGACATTTTTACAATTCTCTTTCACTTGCATTTTCTTTCCTGAAGGCTCGCTCTCGTTTTTCTTACATCCTTCCCTTTTTTCTTGAGAAATGTATCTGTGGCTACTGTTGTTTTGCCAGTCTGTCTGTCCTCAGTGATGAACTCTCGCTAACCGCACCCTATAGGGATCATCGAATCGATAGCAATAAGCCCTATTTCAAGAGGTTCGTATAAAGAACGCCTGGAAATTATAGATGAACATGTGTGTGTTTTGAGTTGCTTGATCCACGGGATCACTTTGTAAAGAAAGCACGTGATATGATGTATAAATAAGAAAACACAACGTGTGGGTAGCAACAAGTTATTTCATGTCGTACTTGAGAGGTTTATTCACCTCCTATAGTACTACTATCAGTTACACGTTTTTTTATTTCATGTCATTTTT
>NW_025263977.1:0-1576 GCF_018294505.1 Triticum aestivum
TAGCCACGCCCTCCGACCACCCCACGCCGTCTCACCGTGTCCAGGAGCTCCGCCGCTGTCCACTTCATCGAGCAGCCGAGCCCCGAGCGCTCGCAACGCCCGAGACCACCGCACCGACCTCGCCCGAGCTCACCGTCGCCGGAGATCCCCTTCAACGCCATCGTCGCTCCGGTCCATCTCCGGCCGCACCAGGGACTCCGTCGCACTCACTGTGAGCTTAGCCATCTTCCCCTCCCTTCCGTTCTTGCTCCCGAGCCGTGTAGCAACCTCCCGGAGCTCAACCGCACCCACCGCCGTGGACCTCGTCGCCGACGTGCTCCTGGTCATCCTCCGGCCACAAGATGGTGTCCATCTTGCTCACCGCGTCCCACAGCACCTAGCTAGCCACTCCACGAGCCTCACCGAACCCTCTAGCACCAAGTTCACCTCCGACCGAACCTCGGTGGCCGCCAAAGTCGTCGCCGGCGCCAACTCCGGCCACCCCGACCCCAACGGACTCCGCCAAGAGCTGCGGGTTGTCCTCAGCTCCACTCCGGTGGCCTCCGCGGTCCATTTAGTGGCCGAAATGGCCAAAACCACTTCCGCCGCCGTGTCGGGCTCGCCGGCGGCTAAACGCCGGCAGCCGACTTTGACTTTGACCACGGGTGGGCCCTGGTTGACTCCCCTGAGTCAATGACAGGTGGGGCCCAGCCCTGTTAATTAAACAGGATTAGTTTTAATCAAATTTTAATTAAAATAATCACCCTGACATGCGGGACCCACTGTCAGGTTTGACCCAGACCTGTTCCGTTGACCACTGACGTCATGCTGACGTCAGGCTGACGCAGTAATTGATTTCTGTATTTAAATTAAATCAGGAAATTCCAGAATATTAATTAAACTTCAAAAATTCATAACTTTTATTCTGTAACTCCAAATTGGACAAATTATATATGAAAAATGATCAGAAAAATCCAATCTATCCATCTGTACTATTTTCATGCATGATCAAACAAGTTAAATTGATGTTTTAAGCAGAATAAGGAAAAGCACTTAAAGAGGCCATGTTTGAGTTTGAAATTTGAATCCTTGATTCAAATTTGTTCAAACCCCTCTGGTTTTAGTTGCATTAGCCCAACACACTCATATTGCCATGTTTCATGCATGCATCATATTGTTGCACATTGTTTGGTGATGCTTGTGTATCGATGACCTTTGCGACAGGTTCTGTCTCCGAGGAGTACCGTGATTACCCTAACGAAGAATCATATCCGAGCACCGAACCATCAGGCAAGCAACCAACCATTTGATCATATCGATACAATCCCATGTTCTCGCTCCTGCTCTCTTTTACTGCATTAAGACAACGCGATTCAAACTGCTGTGTGCTACGGTAGTTGAACCCATTTCCTCTGCATGACCTGTCATTGCCACAGTAACTAGATGAAACCCACTAGCATGTGTAGGAGTTGATTGAGCCATGTGTATGTGTTGTTCCTACCTTGCTATGCCTGCTATGCTTAGAGTCGTGTCAGGTCTGGTTCATCTGGGTGATGGGCTAGAGTGAAATGATTATGTCGGTAATGAGAGTGGTGTG
>NW_025263978.1:0-1576 GCF_018294505.1 Triticum aestivum
CGTTCTCAACTTTGCTGGCACCTTGGTTTTCCACAAGGTGTCCCATGATTTTTCAACAGCCGCGTTGTTTGAAGACCTCGTCCTTTCCTCTAAGGCTGATCGTAATGGTAGTATCATAGTTAGTATCATACATGTCAACTAGGCAATTTTGATGAGGTGTCACAGCATTAAATGAAGAAAGAGATGATAGAGTATCATATCATGATACCGTATCATAATAAATGTTATACTATTTTATGTCATGCATGGCAATAAATAAAATACTACATGATACTAATATATAATACTATGCATTAGGGAGGTGGTATCATACACTAGTATCATGCATATGATACTAGTATATGATACTCCCCATTACAACCAGCCTAACCAATCTTCTCTCCCTTTGTTGGTTTGAATAATCATTCTATAAGCAGACTGAACTGTAACCTTCCAGACTTCTCAAAATTCCAGGACCAAAAATCATCGTTATTGTGTGTACACACTGGAATCTGTAAAATTGTTGTCTGAGTCATAAGGAAGAAAAACCTGTTCAATGAGCTCCGAGTTCCACTTAGCTTTTTTTTTTGAGAATCTCACAAAGCTTTATTACTGAATCATAATGTTCATAGGTACAAAAAGAAGATCGCCGGGTTGTCCTAGCCAAGTGTGTCGGCCAAACCCTAAAGATAACGCATGCTTTGCGAGATTATGGGCCTCCGTATTGGAGGTCCTATACTCATGAGTAAACGAACATGAAATAAAGGTAGTTGCTCTAGCCTTGATTTCCTCGACAATGGCTCCAAATTCCGCTGAGCTTTCCTGTCTGATTGCATCTACCACCACCTTGCAATCAGAGGCAACAAGTAAATGGTTGATATAGAGATCTTCTGAAAGTGCTAATGCCTCCCGAACAGCTAGTGCTTCTAGCACCTGGGGGTTGTGCAGTCCTCTGAAAACGAGAGCTGACGCTCCCATGAACAAACCTCTCTCATCCCTGCAAACCACACCAACTGCGCCAAACATACCTGGGCGTGACACGGCCGCGTCCACATTGAGTTTGTAGTAATCTGTTGGTGGTGGAATCCACGTACGGGGTCGTGGTACTGCTATCCCATGTGCTTCCTCCTTCAGAAACTCTATGTCTGATAAGTAAGCTTTGATGAAGTTGTCAGTGGCAAACGGAGTCTGGTATATATCCTCATGTATAGCTTTCCGTCTTGCACTCCAAATCGCCCATAAAGTAACAATCATCAACTGAAATTGCTCCGGTGGAAGAGAGTCATTCATGGCAAAGAGCCACAGCCGTGCGTCAGGTTCTGAGGTTGCCCACATGTGCTCGACCATCTCGGCTTCTGAAAGTGCCCACACACACCTAGACACATTACACTCCAGCAAAGAATGCCGCCAGCTATCCTGCCCTCCGCATAGGGAGCAAGCACTCGTAGTGGCCATATGACGATGGTTTAGGACATCTCCCGTAGGGAGTGAGTGTTGCGCCAATCGCCAAGTGAAAAAGCGCAGTTTCGGTGGCACTGACATGTTCCATAGCGAGTTCCACCCCCTCATCTCATGTTCAGAGTTGGAAGGATCCTCC
>NW_025263979.1:0-1576 GCF_018294505.1 Triticum aestivum
CGAAGAGGAGTGGCCGCACAGGGCCAAGCCCCTGGCGAAGTCGTAAGTACTCGGACACCAGAGTGATTCATAGTGTTCCTTTCTTGCACAACTCCTCCTAATGCCGAATATGACTATGCAGTCCGCCCAAGGCCGGGCTCGATGAGTCATCGAGCGGCTCCCTGGATTCGTCAGACGTGAATTCTCTTCCGACCGCTACCTCCCCCCTACGGACGACGCCGAGGTGGCGTCCCAACAGGTTCCAAGCCGGGAGGAGGTGGTCCTGGAGGCGCTGCAAGGCGAGCTCCCGGATTTCAGGCGTAAAGGGGATAGAACCCCCAAGGGCTCCGATTCCGGTCTTGACCCGAACACCGCGCTGGAACCTTCAATGGTTCCGGACTCCGGCAGGCAACCTCCTTCCAAGAGGAGCAAGCCTACTAAGCCGGTGGCCCCCGTCCAACCGGAGGCGCCGGACAATCTGCAGGAGGTGCTTAACGGTGCCTCCATCGACGAGGAGCACAGTACTGTGATGAGTACGGTGATCCAGAAGGTATAGTCCACCAAGAGCGGACTGACTGAAGCCTGTGCCAGCCTTTTAACAGGCTTTGAGGTAAGTAAAGGATATGTAAAAATATTACCGCATAGACATTAACCCCTGATGCTCTATTTGGCGTTCGGAAAGAAAAGCCGAATAGAGGATCTAATAACATTCGCAGGAGTCTAACAAAAGGAAGTCAATATGCATATGCAGGCTTCGCTGCTGGCGTCTGCCGCACTGACTGCGGAGGTGGACACGCTGAAGCAGAACCTCGAGCGGCCCGAGCAAGAGCTCGGCCTTGCCAAGCAGCAGCTCAAGGAGAAGGAAGGTAAGAGATACCTTATTGAAATATATAAAAGGTGTGATTGCAAAAAATGACAGGATTAACATGGCTATTGTAGGGGCCACAACTGAGGTGGCGACCCTTAAGCAAGCGCTGTCTGAGGCCGAGAAGAGGGCGGCCACGGAGCGCACCGAGCGGGAGAAGCATGACGCGCGGGTTGGCGAGGTGCGGCAAGAGCTCCAGGCTCTCATGAAAAAACATGAGAGTTTGGAGCTTGACTCGAAGACGCGAGAGTCTGAGCTTGCGGCGGCCATTGAAAATGCCAAGTCTGCCAAGGCCGAAGCCCAGAAGGCCCTTCAGGAGGTGGAGGCGATGAAAAAGATAGCGGCGGGTAAGGCATTCTTTATGCAGAGCAAACATGTGAAAGTGAGTTACTTGTTACTTACCCGAATCCGGAGCTCTCCAGGAGCATTCGCAGATTTGCCCCGCAGTGCGTCTGATGCCGCCGCCTACTACCGAGCCGAGGAGGGGAGCTCGATGGAGAAGGTGTTCTGGTCTCAGTATGCTAAGGCCGGACACCCGGTGCCTTTGAGCGACCAGCTGAAGCAAATGGTCGAGCTCCACAAGGTAGCCGAACAGGCCATGAAGGGCCTCGTAGTCCGGCTATGGCCTGGAGAGGCCATGCCTGGGAGCTCCTTCGGGCTGGTGAGGCGGCTGGTGGATGCCTGTCCAAGGCTTGAAGTAATCAAACGCTCTGTCTGCATCGAAGGTGCCCG
>NW_025263980.1:0-1576 GCF_018294505.1 Triticum aestivum
CCCTCCTCCTTGACCCGCACCCGTCAACCTGCTTCCTCACCTTAGCCTGGACACCACAGCTTGCTGCCCTTCGCAGCATTGTCCTGTCTCCAGCGAGGTCCTGGCTCGGCCACGCCAGGGTCAACATCACTGCGCTCCTCACGTCGCCCCTATCATTGGCCTCGACCAAATTCAACTGACGCCAGCAAAAAATTCAGCCACGTGACATTTAGCAAAACCCCAAAAATAACTAGAAATTGACATGTTGCGGCAAAGAAAATTCTAGCCATTTTTTTTCGAGTCCTGTCTAGCCATTTTTATTATGTTCTCCAAACGAGCAAACAATTTCCAAGATTCCAACATAGATCTTGACAAAAAAAAAAGGCCAGTCCAGATAATGGATACATCCTGCATGTGCACGGGGGCTATAAACAAACTCTCTATATCTGCTACTTCTTTTACCAGCTCAATAATAAATCAAAATTGAGTAATAAACTGCAATCGAACACATCAGGAGGGAACGTGTTATTACAGGGATCGCCTCATTCATGAAACGAGATGTACCTTGTTGGGACTATAGTCTGGTTCTCAAGATCACTGGTGGCGCTACCGCCGGTGACCCCGAGAGGTCCAGGCTCTGCAGGTCAACCTCCTCTCCACTACGCAACAGCACCTTCCGAGCAACTGGCAATGATGTTCTTTTGGGAAAACTCACCTCGGCGTCGTCGCAGGTTGCAGCTATAACTTGCCAGATGCCAAAGCTCCAAAAGGGAACAGAGGATTGGCTCCGCCTCTGCTCAAGAATAAACGTACCTTGTTGGGCTGTATCTTGGAATTATATGCTTCGTCTGCAATTCTCGGTGGTCTGTGCATCTTAATAGCAAGCACAGCATGAACGACCATTTTGATTTATAGCAGCAAGAAGAGAAGAGTCGATGCCCAGGTGGTGCTACGCACTGACTTGATTTGGCATTCCTTCTGTTGCCACCTTTTGAAAAATCCCTTGCTACATCAATTTGACTCGGAAGATCAGATCAGAGCAGTTCATAGGAAATCCCAGATCACTTTTATGATCACAGTCTCTTCACATCTCTAGGAATTTAGATCTCTACAGGTGACAGAAACAGCTGTTCCGCTTCTTCCTCATTTTCTAGTCCGACAAGCTTCATGAGCATTGTGACACTGTCAAGGGTGCTGTACACCTCCACAAATCTTGGATGTGACTTATCCTCAACAAGGAACTTGTGCATCCTGCCATCTAGCTCTATGAAGCTGTACCCAGCTGATTTCTTGTGGTCTTTCTCCTTGAGTAACTTCCATACCTGGGCAACACCGTCCCATTTTCCAGACGACGCGTATATGTTTGACAGGATCACCAGATTTCCAGTGTTTTGTGGCTCAAGAAAGATGAGTTTGTTTACTGCTGTTTCCGCTAGTTCTACGTTTCCATGGAAGCTGCAGGCACCGAGCAAGGCTCCCCAGATGACGGCGTCAGGCTCCACTGGCATGCTTACTATCATACTGTAGGCTTCATTCAGGAGACCAGCACGCCCAAGCAGATCAACCATGCAACCATAGTGCTCAATTCTTGGAGTAA
>NW_025263981.1:0-1576 GCF_018294505.1 Triticum aestivum
TCACTCGGTCTGCACGCGCGCCATTCTCCTCTCACATGCGCCACCAAAACCTAGCAAAGGGACGAGGCGAGAAGGTTGCTACAGGGGGGATGAGGGATGAATTGCTGTAGAGGGGAGAGGTAGGTGTGAAGGAAATATGCCCTAGAGGCAATAATAAAGTTATTATTTATTTCCTTATTTCATGATAAATGTTTATTATTCATGCTAGAATTGTATTAACTGGAAATATAATACATGTGTGAATACATAGACAAACATAGTGTCACTAGTATGCCTCTACTTGACTAGCTTGTTGATCAAAGATGGTTATGTTTCCTAGCCATAGACATGAGTTGTCATTTGATTAACGGGATCACATCATTAGAAGAATGATGTGATTGACTTGACCCATTCTGTTAGCTTAGCACTTGATCATTTAGTATGTTGCTATTGCTTTCTTCATGACTTATACATGTTCCTATGACTATGAGATTATGCAACTCCCATTTACCGGAGGAACATTTGTGTGCTACCAAACGTCACAACGTAACTGGGTGATTATAAAGGAGCTCTACAGGTGTCTCCGAAGGTACATGTTGAGTTGGCGTATTTCGAGATTGGGATTTGTCACTCCGATTGTCGGAGAGGTATTTCTGGGCCCTCTCGGTAATGCACATCACTATAAGCCTTGCAAGCAATGTGGCTAATGAGTTAGTTGCGGGATGATGCATTACATAACGAGTAAAGAGACTTGCCGGTAACGAGATTGAACTAGGTATTGAGATACGGACGATCGAATCTCGGACAAGTAACATACCGATGACAAAGGGAGCAACGTATGTTGTTATGCGGTCTGACCGATAAAGATCTTCGTAGAATATGTAGGAGCCAATATGAGCATCCAGGTTTCGCTATTGGTTATTGACCGGAAACGTGTCTCGGTCATGTCTACATAGTTCTCGAACCCGTAGGGTCCGCACGCTTAAGGATTCAATGACAGTTATATTTTTAGTTTATGAGTTTTGATGTACCGAAGGAGTTCGGAATCCCGGATGAGATCGGGGACATGACGAGGTGTCTCGAAATGGTCGAGACGTAAAGATCAATATATTGGACGACTATATTTGGACATCAGAAGGGTTCCGAGTGATTCGGGTATTTTCAGGGGTACCGGGGAATTACGGGAATACAAGGAAGAAGCAATAGGACTCATGGGCCAAGTGGTGGAAGAGAGGAGGCAGGGCGCGCGGCTGTAAGTGCATCTAGTGCCCCTTAGTGATTTTGGTGTATTGAAGACTTATAGGTTAAGGGACTAATGCGTTTGTGAGTATACACAGGTCTATAAGTCTATGAGGAGTTTGATATTTACAGTGAAAGTCGACCCCTAAAAATGAAGTTCTTCAACTGAAGACTTTGATATTCTGAAGACTTTCTGAAGACTTTGAAAGTGAAGAAATTGGTGTGTCCGTGAAGACTTGATATTCATGCGAGGAACATGAAGCTTGAAGACTTTCGTTTTCATAGTTTTGTTTTTCTCCTTCTTGAGTCATAGGAAACACCGTACTGTTAAAGGGGGTCGAGGAAATACTAAGGAAAA
>NW_025263982.1:0-1576 GCF_018294505.1 Triticum aestivum
GTTGGTTGAGTATCTCAAGGCTCTCGAGGCAGCTTTTGATAACCTCATGGACGACTTTGTGGTTGCTCGTATGAACTTCGTGCAGGGCTGTTCCGCCAACAAGAGGGAGCTCCTCCATACAGCACCACCACTGACTTACGTCTCGTCCGCAGCATCCTATACACCTGCCATCTTCGCCACTGCTCACCGCCTGCCTACCACTGAGGAGTTTGACCAAGTCATTGCTCCTACTCTAGTCAATACTGCACCACCTGCCGCGCCCGCACTAGCTCCTCAACTCAACACTTTGCACCTGGAGCCTATTAGTGAGGAGGAGGTTGAGTCACCAGCATCACTGGGTCTTACCCTCGGCAGGCCGAGGGAAATTCTCACCATCTCCGACTGAGTGCGCCTAGCAGCCGTGTGATGTACCATCTTGTATGATATGTTTATATGTATATAGGTTGGGAGAAGTAGCTTGTGTGCGCATCATGTAGGAACTGGGAGAAGTGCACTAGCCTAAATAACATGTCAGGAATGTGTACGCATATCCTGAGTGATGTATTGTATAATTACGACTTGCGTGTAAGATATGTACTGGGCGGTCCTTCTCCATGCGCAATCAAATATTTTCTTGAAAAATGTTGGAGTTCTTAAATTTCCGCCTTTGCAAAATTATTTATTTTGCCACTCGGTTTTTCTCATGAGTTTTACAAAATACCCCAGAGTGGAAAAGGCCTCGTCCTTGGACTCGTTCCATGCCAAGTCCGTCGGAAGAAAATTATGGTACCCAGACAAGTAACAATTTCACACAGCGGCAGTCAAGTCAGCAGGGCAGTGAAGCAGCATTTTCTCAAGTATGCCACCTTTATGAGCAAAGCCAGCAACAGCATCAAGAAATGATGAACCATGCTATCAATATGGGATATCAAAGTGAAACATATCAGCAGCATTCCAAGTTGTCTGAACTACAAAAGACACGCCCCCCAACATTCTCTCACACTGATAGACCGCTTGAGGCCGATGATTGGCTTCGAGACATTGAAAGGAAATTAATTATTGCACAATGGTCGGACCGTGAGAAGGTACTTTATGCACCTCACTACCTCACTGGAGCAGCTGCATCATGGTGGGAGAATTTCCTACACATGCACCCCGATGAAAATAATATCACCCGGGAAGAATTTAAAGAAGGTTTTTGTGGGGCGCACATTCCCAGAAGCATTATGAAGATCAAGAAAAGGGAATTTGATGACCTCAAGCAGAGAAGCATGACAGTGACTGAGTACAATAGTCAGTTTACTCAATTATCTCGTTATGCCAACGAAGAGCACATGACTGAAAACAAAAAGATGGAACAATTTCTGGACGGTCTAGCACCAGCACTTAAATGCCAGCTGGTCGTACACACCTTTCCAGATTTCAAAACACTTGTG
Source organism: Triticum aestivum (assembly GCF_018294505.1). Lineage (NCBI taxonomy): Eukaryota > Viridiplantae > Streptophyta > Magnoliopsida > Poales > Poaceae > Triticum > Triticum aestivum. Next base: position 1,416 of record NW_025263982.1, read on the forward strand.
GACAAAGCTATTACATTGGAAAATGAGCGCCGCAGCTTGGAGGATTTTCCCAAGCACAAAAGGGACCAGACTACTCATGCTCGCAACAACCGGAACAAGACTGATTTTCAGAAGAATGGAGCAAACAATTCCACAACCAATGTTCCACGCCCAAACAAAAA
>NW_025263983.1:0-1576 GCF_018294505.1 Triticum aestivum
AAAAAAAAGTCGCTCGGTACCAGACCGGTTCACTACAGTGCACGGTTCTGTGCAGTGCCTTGGTTCGCTGCATCGGGTCGGCTCGCTATGATGGGTTAGCCCAGTCGGGAGTGGGCCGAGAGTTTTGACGGAATATAACGGAGCCCAGTACCGTGGAGTCAATCACGTTGGGGTATACGTTCGGCTCGGACTAGAATCCATCACAAACAGCTGCTTAATTAGCCTTTGTCCGCACCGATCAACTCGGCGTAATCAGCTATATATCTACGTACGTGTGTTCCTTCCCCGAGCTAGCTAGCTACTCCTTTTGCCTTTGCCTTGGCGGCGTACGTCGACATGAAACGCCAACAACGCAGCGAGGTGGACGCCGGAATATGCCGCCGCCGTAGCCCACGCCTTCATCCCCAAATCCACGCCAGTGATGAGAGTGCCACAGTGGCCAGCCGACGCAGCACGCGTCTCCATCCCCAGATCCACACGAGCGACGAGGGAGCCCGAGTAATCCGCCGCCCCCGCGGCACCTTGCTGGACAACAACCATGATATGCTCTGGGAGATCCTACTCCGCCTCCCGCCGCAGCCGTCCTCCCTCCTGCGTGCATCCGCCGTCTGCAAGCGTTGGCGATGCGTGGCCACTGACCCCGAGTTCCTCCGCTGCTTCCGTGCCCACCACCGGAAGGCACCCCTCCTCGGCTTGCTCGTGTGTCGCAACAGCCACAAGAACGTGTTCCACCCCGTCCTGAATCCTCCCGACCGCATCCCTCAGAAGCGCTTCACCCTTGGATGCTACAGTAAAGTACGTTACGGTGTGCTCAGTTGCCGCCATGGTCGCATCCTCGTCAAAGACTCAAAGAATAAAGAGGTCGTTCTGTGCGACCCCATCACAGGCGAGCGGCACCGCATGCCCATTCCACCGGCGTTCAACATGAACAATCTCAGCGGGGCGGTGCTGTGCGTCGCCGGCGACCAGGGCCATGTGCACGGCAGCTGCCACTCTAGCCCCTTCAAAGTGGTTCTGTTGTCCATGTACGTTCATGATGATCGACGACCTCTGGTCCGTGTTTTCTCCTCACAGACCGGCAGATGGGGCAATCTCATCTCAATAGAGACTCAACCTAACACAATGTATGGTCCTTGTTGCCCCGACACCCTTGTTGGCAATGTCATTTACTGGTTGTCTAGGTATGGGAGAGACGATATAGTTCAGTTTGATTTGGAGGGGCAGAACCTTACCCTGATCAAGGGGCCTCACAGTATGAATGATTTTAGCATATGCCAGTGTCAGATTATACAGACAGATGAGAGGATTGTTGGTGTTGCCATGTTATCTAACGATAACATTCAAGTGTGGCAGAGGGAGGTCAATCCTGAAGGTGTTTCCATATGGGTGTCCCAAAAGACAGTTGAATTGCGTAACATTATTAAGACCCTTCCTCAAAATTGGGAAACTATGCCATGGACCAAACTAGTGGGGTATGATGACGATACCAATGCAATCTTTTTATATATGCATGATAGTGCCTATATGGTTCAACTCAAATCAATGCATTCCACAAAACTTGATGTACCATGCTCTA
>NW_025263984.1:0-1576 GCF_018294505.1 Triticum aestivum
CGAAGAGGAGTGGCCGCACAGGGCCAAGCCCCTGGCGAAGTCGTAAGTACTCGGACACCAGAGTGATTCATAGTGTTCCTTTCTTGCACAACTCCTCCTAATGCCGAATATGACTATGCAGTCCGCCCAAGGCCGGGCTCGATGAGTCATCGAGCGGCTCCCTGGATTCGTCAGACGTGAATTCTCTTCCGACCGCTACCTCCCCCCTACGGACGACGCCGAGGTGGCGTCCCAACAGGTTCCAAGCCGGGAGGAGGTGGTCCTGGAGGCGCTGCAAGGCGAGCTCCCGGATTTCAGGCGTAAAGGGGATAGAACCCCCAAGGGCTCCGATTCCGGTCTTGACCCGAACACCGCGCTGGAACCTTCAATGGTTCCGGACTCCGGCAGGCAACCTCCTTCCAAGAGGAGCAAGCCTACTAAGCCGGTGGCCCCCGTCCAACCGGAGGCGCCGGACAATCTGCAGGAGGTGCTTAACGGTGCCTCCATCGACGAGGAGCACAGTACTGTGATGAGTACGGTGATCCAGAAGGTATAGTCCACCAAGAGCGGACTGACTGAAGCCTGTGCCAGCCTTTTAACAGGCTTTGAGGTAAGTAAAGGATATGTAAAAATATTACCGCATAGACATTAACCCCTGATGCTCTATTTGGCGTTCGGAAAGAAAAGCCGAATAGAGGATCTAATAACATTCGCAGGAGTCTAACAAAAGGAAGTCAATATGCATATGCAGGCTTCGCTGCTGGCGTCTGCCGCACTGACTGCGGAGGTGGACACGCTGAAGCAGAACCTCGAGCGGTCCGAGCAAGAGCTCGGCCTTGCCAAGCAGCAGCTCAAGGAGAAGGAAGGTAAGAGATACCTTATTGAAATATATAAAAGGTGTGATTGCGAAAAATGACAGGATTAACATGGCTATTGTAGGGGCCACAACTGAGGTGGCGACCCTTAAGCAAGCGCTGTCTGAGGCCGAGAAGAGGGCGGCCACGGAGCGCACCGAGCGGGAGAAGCATGACGCGCGGGTTGGCGAGGTGCGGCAAGAGCTCCAGGCTCTCATGAAAAAACATGAGAGTTTGGAGCTTGACTCGAAGACGCGAGAGTCTGAGCTTGCGGCGGCCATTGAAAATGCCAAGTCTGCCAAGGCCGAAGCCCAGAAGGCCCTTCAGGAGGTGGAGGCGATGAAAAAGATAGCGGCGGGTAAGGCATTCTTTATGCAGAGCAAACATGTGAAAGTGAGTTACTTGTTACTTACCCGAATCCGGAGCTCTCCAGGAGCATTCGCAGATTTGCCCCGCAGTGCGTCTGATGCCGCCGCCTACTACCGAGCCGAGGAGGGGAGCTCGATGGAGAAGGTGTTCTGGTCTCAGTATGCTAAGGCCGGACACCCGGTGCCTTTGAGCGACCAGCTGAAGCAAATGGTCGAGCTCCACAAGGTAGCCGAACAGGCCATGAAGGGCCTCGTAGTCCGGCTATGGCCTGGAGAGGCCATGCCTGGGAGCTCCTTCGGGCTGGTGAGGCGGCTGGTGGATGCCTGTCCAAGGCTTGAAGTAATCAAACGCTCTGTCTGCATCGAAGGTGCCCG
>NW_025263985.1:0-1576 GCF_018294505.1 Triticum aestivum
GCAGCTACCGCCGCCGGCAGAAGGTGAGGTCAAAACCGCCGGCGGTGCGTAGCCCATGTTGCGGCAGCCCGGATGCCAACTCCGTCCGGCGCTCGTGGCCGCTAGCTAGCCAAGATAGCTCCGTCCAGCTGCTTGTTTGCAAGGTTTGCTAGCTATATTGGCACGGCAGCACGGCGGCTTGCTCGCGCGCGCCGCGCTAAGGCCAGCCATCTGGCTCGAGCGAAGGCCAGCGCAGCGGCTTGCTCGCTCGTGAGTCACGCTCGGGCCAGCCTGCCAACCCGTGCGGAGGCCAACGCGGCGTCCGGCCCGTCCGGCGGAGCGGCGGCCAACTCGCTCATCACCGGCGCCACCGACGAACACGCATCAGTACTGTTTGAAATAATATTCAGGAAAAATAATGATTTGAGGGGGAATAATAGGATAGAAGGTCAGATGTGGATCCCTCATGTCAACGGTCAAACAAAATGTGTTGGTTTAAGCTGCCTCATCAGCACGGATGTGTGGTCCAACCCTGTCATAAATGGGTTTAAACGAACCTAATCGGTAGGAGTACTAGGTATTTTTTGGCGTGGATTAAGAAATTTTGGGTATGTTTTTGCTATTTTTTGTACAATAGATTCTTCCTAGGGCTGGTTGAAAGTGGTAGTTTTTTGTTAAATACTCTACATATTGTAAATAGGAGTGAAAGTTAAGCTTTGGAAGCCAATAAGCAAGGCTAGTTACATAGTGCATATGTGTACATGATTGAAAGTAACTATCAATCATGAGTGACTAATATCTTGATGGAAAACTCGAAACTATGGAATACTAGGAAAAAATGCATGGTTGGAAATACTAGCAATGTTCATGTCCGTTGCAACGAATCATAATTAGAATAATACTTATTCACAAACTTGGTACAAAACACTTTAATTTTGATATACATATGTCACTAGAGATATATTATGTTTCAATTAGAATATATTCCTTGGGCTGTTTTGGTGAGGTCTGGGAGGGATGTGGTTGGTTTTAAGATACTAATTATGAGTTTTTCTGCAAGTTGGTAGACAAGTGGGATGTTGGTGAGAAAAGGCAACAACTTACCTCACAATCGTTAGATGTAGAGCTAATGGTCAGAAACGACGGATGGCAGACACACCAGCATCACCAACTTAGTCTTGTGTAGGAGTACTAGCAAGATCCGTGCATTGCACGAAACATCAAGATGCATTTTTTATAAAACACTTGTCGTGATTGACCCTTTTGGGGAGTAATCCCATGTGTAAAAACTAATGATATCTCGAGAAATATGAGATAAGGTGAAGAGGGGTGGGGTGTGGTGGTGGTTGGTGGTCGGACTGAGCGGAGGCATGGGGATTGACGGCGCCGACAGCGGCCACCAGGCAAATTTGTTCCAGAGGCTTCCTTTCTTAATTGCTCAACAATGAGGTTTGTTGGAGATAAGGACGAACGAGGGAAGGCCTTGTCTGCAAATGTGGAGAGGGGTGCGGGTATCTTTTAGTTTAATTTCCATTTGTCAGATATAGATCGGACGGTCTATATTGCAAGATGACACACGTACCATCATAACCAACTC
>NW_025263986.1:0-1576 GCF_018294505.1 Triticum aestivum
GCTGCCTCACACAATCTTCTCATTCATCAAATGGACGTTAAGACAGCTTTCCTAAATGGAGAGTTTGAGGAGGAAATTTACATGGAACAACCTGATGGTTTTGTAGTAGATGGTCATGAAGAAAAAGTGTGCAAATTGTTGAAATCTTTGTATGGTTTGAGACAAGCACCTAAGCAATGGCACGAGAAGTTCGAAAGAACTTTGACATCTATGGGTTTTGCTGTAAACGAAGCCGACAAGTGTGTGTACTATCACCATGGTGGGGGTGAGGGAGTTATATTATGTTTGTATGTTGATGACATACTTATATTTGGAACAAATCTAAAGGTCATTGAGGAAGTGAACGATTTTCTAAATCAAAACTTTGAGATGAAATACCTTGGAGTAGCTGATGTTATCTTGAACATCAAGCTTTTTAGAGGTGGTGATGGTGGGATCACTCTGTTGCAGTCTCACTATGTGGAGAAAATTCTTGATCGCTTTCGATATTCAGATTACAAACCTTCTCCGACAGCTTATGATCCGAGTGTTTTTATTCAGAAGAACGAAGGATAAACAAAGGATCAATTGAGATATTCTCAAATTATTGGCTCACTTATGTATTTAGCTAGTGCTACGAGGCCTGGCATCTCGTTTTCTGTGAGTAAACTAAGCCGATTTGTTTCAAACCCGAGAGATGTTCATTGGCATGCACTTGAGAGAATAATGCACTATCTGAAAGGTACTACGAGTTATGGACTTCACTATACCAGGTATCCAAGAGTACTTGAAGGTTATAGTGATGCGAATTGGACATCTGATCCTGATGAGCTTAAAGCCACAAGTGGTTATGTGTTTACACTTGGTAGTGCTACTGTTTGATGGAAGTCTTGTAAGCAGACCATCTTAACAAGGTCACCAATGGAAGCAGAACTCACATCGTTCGACACGGCAACATTTGAAGCAGAATAGCTTCGAGAACTTTTGATAGAATTGCCGGTGGTTGAAAAACCAATACCATCTATTCTAATGAATTGTGATTATTAAACTGTGATCGTCAAGGTAAACAGTTCTAAGGATAATAAGAAGTCATCAAGACATGTGAGGAGGAGACCGAAATCTGTCAGGTCCATGAGAAACTCCGGAGTTATAGCGTTGGACTATATAAATACGTCGAAGAATCTGGCAGATCCCTTCACAAAGGATTTATCATGAAATGTGATAGACAATGCATCGAAGGAGATGGGATTGAGACCCACTACATAAGTTGTTCATGGTGTTAACCCATTTTTTGTGATCGGAGATCCCGTGAATTAGAATTGGCGAGACAAGCTATTGCATATAACTGAGAGGAGAATATTTATTTGATAAAAATCCACTATGTTATGTTGCAATTTTCTTCTAATCTGTATGGAAGGTTGATATTTATCTTATTGTGTTCTGAATGGCTTGGGTAGGCAAAGATATTGTCCTATAGAACATCTAGAAAGAATACACCTATATGAGTTAGACTATTAAATGTCACGGTCGGTGAGAGTTGGGTGCTCTCTAATAAACTCATGAAGAGGCCCCGGAGTATGACATATATGCTCCTACC
>NW_025263987.1:0-1576 GCF_018294505.1 Triticum aestivum
GCTCATCCTCTTCTCTGGCTCCCCCTCACTTCCACCGAACGCGGCCGCCGCCGCCGACGAGAACCACCACGGCCACAGCCACCCCCTCGCCCCTCGGTTGTGCCCACGAGCTTCGCGACGTCGTCCTCGACCCCCTCACCGAACCACGCCCCGCCGGAAGCCCTGCAGCGTCGACTTCGAGCTCTTCTTCAACCTTCGGCCGCCGGTGACCTCGTCTTCGATTCGCGCCGTCTAGGTCGTCCCCAGGCCCACTGAGCTGCGCTTCGACCTCCCAGTGAGCTCCTCCGTCGTTTCCCCCTAACCCCACGGCCTAGCGCTCGTTGTAGCACCACTTCCCATGATGCCCGAAGCACACCGCCGCACGAACTCGTCGCCGACGAGGCTCCGGTGGCCAATCGACCCCGTGCATATGCCGTTGGCTTTGTGGGAGCCTGCAGAACGCGTAGTTGCTACCCGTTGATCCTCCCGTGCACGGTGGCGCCGTTTTCATCGGCGCCCGAACTCCGGCGACCGCCAAAGTCGTCGCCGGCGACGTCTCCGGCCACCCCGAGCTCAACCATCACCACCAAGAGCTGCGGCTCGTTCCCAGGAGCTCGTAGATGCTCTCCGCCTCCCGTTTGGTGGCCGTAACGTGCAAATGCACTTCCTCCGCCGCGTCTGGCCTCGCCGGCGGCTAAACGCCGGCGAGTTGACCGGGTTTGACCCCCCAGGGTCGCTGACCAGTGGGCCCGACCCCCCCTAACCTTTTAATTAAATTAATTAACCCCTGTTAACCCCCCTGTCACTGACGTGTGGGTCCCACACGTCAGGTTTGACCGGACCAGCCCAGTTGACCGCTGACGTCGTGCTGACGTCATGCTGACGCAATTATATATTTTCTGGAATTAAAATAATTCAGAAAATCCAGAAAATGATTTAAACTTCAAAAATTCATAACAATTCAACCGTAGCTCAGATTTAAATAATTTATATATGAAAAATTATCAGAAAAATGCAATCTTTCCATCTGTACTAGTTTCATGCATGAAAAACCAACTTATACATGCTGAATATGGGAAAACACATTAGGGCATATATAAGAGACTTAATTTAGAAATGCATTTGAACCTTTGGCTAAAATGGACTTCAAACCAAATGTTTACTAGATGCATTAGCTCAAACAGCATCACATCTACATGCCATGTTCATGCATCATATTGTTGCATATGATTGTGTTTTGATTGCCGGCACCGTTCCTTCTCGATAGGTCCTGCTCCGGAGACGTTCCAGAGTACCTGTCTGTGAAGCAGTGCCTCCCTTGTTGATTTACCAGGCAAGCAAACCCCCTTGTTCATTTCGATAAAACCCTACTCTCTCGCTCCTGCTCTCAGTTATTGCATTAGGACAACAACGATTCATATGCTACTTTGTGCTGCGGTAGTTGAACCCATTCCTCTGCATGACCTGTCATTGCCACAGTAAATAGTTGAAACCCACTAGCATGTGTAGGAGTTGATTGAAGCCACTGATGTGTTCCTACCATGCTATGCCTGCTATTGCTTAGAGTTGTGTCAGGTCTGATTCATTGGGAATGAAT
>NW_025263988.1:0-1576 GCF_018294505.1 Triticum aestivum
GGGGTGTGCCCCCCTCACGAACGGCGCTGCCGCCGGCACCTGGAGGGGGGAATCGGACGCGTGGTGTCTACACGGAGGGGATCTTGCTGTGGGACTTCCCCGGATGTTGCTCCAAAGTGTTCCTATGGGCTGACCTAACACAACCGGGTGGGGAGGTCCATTGGTCAAAGCCCGTCCGTGCAAAGTCAAAGGGGTAGATCCCGTGGTCAAACGCGACAGGGTTAGGCAGGACGGGGGCACTGGGGGGTAGCAATGCCACCGGAGCATCACACCGGGCCCTCATACATGCGGCGTGGTGTGGTGGCATGTCCGAAGAGGCGGGACGCGTCTCCGGGGCGTGGCCCCCCTCACGGACGGCGATTACACGGTAGTAGACGTTCTGCGGTAACGATGCGGCGTCAATATTACTAAATACTCGGAGCGCGATAAATTTATGAATTTTTTTGCACGATGTGGGCACATGTGCTATAGGAACGATGGTATTTTTTCATAATTTTTGGTGATGGAGAAGTATCCGAAAAATTCCATCTACGCGGATTGCCCTTCGCGCATCTATGGCTGTGGCCGGCGGCCTCCGGGGGCTAGCATGCCGCCAAATCTTGCGCCGGTGGCCTCTCACAAGTCTGGAAGTGTTGTCGCGGTTGCAAACGCCCGGCACGCGTGTCCGGGGTGTGCCCCCTCACGAACGGCGCTGCCGCCGGCACCTGGAGGGGGGAAACGGACGCGTGGGGTCTACACGGAGGGGATCTTGCTGTGGGTCTTCCCCGGATGTTGCTCCAATGTGTTCCTATGGGCTGACCTAACACAACCGGGTGGGGAGGTCCATTGGTCAAAGCCCGTCCGTGCAAAGTCAAAGGGGTAGATCCCGTGGTCAAACCCTACAGGGTTAGGCGAGACGGGGGCACTGGGGGGTAGCAATGCCACCGGAGCGTCGCACCGGGCCCTCATACATGTGGGGTGGTGTGGTGGCATGTCCGAAGAGGCGGGACGCGTCTCCGGGGCGTGGCCCCCCTCACGGACGGCGATGACACGGTAGTAGACGTTCTGCGGTAACGATGCGGCGTCAATATTACTAAATACTCGGAGCGCGATAAAATCATGATTTTTTTGCACGACGTGGGCACATGTGCTATAGGAACGATGGTATTTTTTCATAATTTTGGGTGATGGAGAAGTATCCGAAAAATTCCCTCTACGCGGATTGCCCTTCGCGCGTCTACGGCTGTGGCCGGCGGCCTCCGGGGGCTAGCATGCCGCTAAATCTTGGGTCGGCCGCCTCTCACAAGTCTGGAAGTGTTGTCGCGGTTGCAAACGCCCGGCACGCGTGTCCGGGGTGTGCCCCCCTCACGAACGGCGCTGCCGCCGGCACCTGGAGGGGGGAAACAGACGCGTGGGGTCTACACGGAGGGGATCTTGCTGTGGGACTTCCCCGGATGTTGCTCCAAAGTGTTCCTATGGGCTGACCTAACACAACCGGGTGGGGAGGTCCATTGGTCAAAGCCCGTCCGTGCAAAGTCAAAGGGGTAGATCCCGTGGTCAAACGCTACAGGGTTAGGCGGGACGGGGGCACTGGGGG
>NW_025263989.1:0-1576 GCF_018294505.1 Triticum aestivum
TGTTCGATTGAATAAAAGGAAACAATAGTGTGGAATAAAGGGAAACGGCAGCGTGGAGATAGTCGTGGGATGCTGCCGTGATTATCGGATCTAATCCCGTGTCTCGTGTCCTTTCTCTTTTCTATTGGACTGAATAATAGGAAAGAGATATCAGCGCGTGACTAGAGTCTTCTACCTTTTTAATTGGCTGAATTACACTTGATTCTGGTGAACAACGACGGGGCGGGGCATGGCCAGTGCGTCGCCGCCGGTGGCTACGACGTCGAGCAACGATCTGCAGCTTCGGTCCACTCGGTCGGACCGGTTAAAGACCGGACCGGACCGAGTAAATTTCGGACTGAAATTTTGGGACCGGACCGGACAATTTCTTCAACGGGCCATGACCGATCGGTCCGGTCTAGAATGGGCCACAAGCGGGCTGAAAAGCCTGCTTGCTCCGTCCAGCCCGAGCTACAAGGGAGAACGCAGCTTTTGCTAACATGTTGTCGGCCCAGTGAAAACCAGGGTATCACGGGTCGCTGCCTACGGCCCAAGAAGCGACACTTGAAGAAGGCCTCAAGAGGCGGCCCAGCCATGGGTGTCGCGAAGGAAGACACGCCTCGCAAAGGGCCAGGCCACGCGATGGCTCTCTCCGCGAGGCGAGACTCTAAAGAAGATTACATCCTGTGGCATGCGGCCTTGCGAGGACCTTCGCGAGGGAGCCGCGCGGCGCTGATCACATGGCTATGTGACCACCCCGTGGGTGATGTGTCCGCACAAGACGACAACTGCAGGGGTCGTGCCACCGGGCGCGGCTAAAAACGTTTCCTCTTCGGTGATAAGGCGCCGCTGCTCCCCCCAAAGCAAGTCCCAAAGCTTCCCCCTTCAATGCAAGAAAATCAGGACGACGCAGCGCGCTAGGGCAGACGTCATCGCCAAGCCCACCAGCGCATCATGGATTGCATATTTTACTGGCGGAGACTGTTTCTGTCAGGATAGGACTGAGCGTTTGTCCCCCTTTGAACTGTCGTTGTATGGAAACCCTTCCCGCAAATATTTTCGAGGGAAGAGAATCAAGGCAGCGTCTGCCTACCATCATACAATATAGACCGTTCGATCTATATCTGACGGATAAAAAGTAAACTATGATAATTTTGCAAAAAGATACCCGCACCTCTCTCCACATTTGCAGATAAGGCCTTTCCTCGTTCATCCTTATCTCCCGCAACCTCATTGTCGAGCAATTAAAAAAGGATGCCTCTGGAACAATCTGGCATGGTGGCCGCTGTCGGCGTCGTCCATACCCATGCCTCCGCTCAGTCTGACCACTAATCACCACCACGCCCCACTCCTCCTCACTTTATCTCTCCTCTTTCTCGAGATATCATTAGTTTTTAGACATGGGATTACTCCCGCATGGGTCAATCACAACAGGTGTTTTGTTTTCTTAGAGAAAAGGCACAAAGGCCCGACTTCAAATTAATGAAGCCATCAACCGGCTAGGATAAAATGGTGCTGAATTACAAAGGCAAAGACTTGACCAAAAACTAAAAAATACATGCCAAATTCACTACAACCAAGAGCAGCAGAGAATATG
>NW_025263990.1:0-1576 GCF_018294505.1 Triticum aestivum
TTGAAGACAAAGTCGACCAGTCGACCTCAAAAAAAAAAGAGAGATGCATTCTCTAAGACTGTGATCAACTGCAAGCAGTCGACCACAGTCTCGGGGACTACACCCAGTGGGTGCACTCAGCGTGCCCCCACCGGTTTGTGAAATCCAGTCGACATAGTCGACTGAAAGAAAAATTGACGTCATAAAGCCTAAAGCCGACTGCCAGCAGTCGACCTTAGCCTTGGGGACTACACCCAGTGGGTGCACTCAGCGTGCCCCCACCGGTTTGTGAAGTCCAGTCGACCAGTCGACTGACAGAAAGATTGACATCATAAAGCCTAAGGCCGACTGCCAGCAGTCGACCTTAGCCTTGGGGACTACACCCAGCGGGTGCACTCAGCGTGCCCCCGCTAACACGGAGTTTATTCGACACACCCAGCGGGTGACTAATATAAATTCCGGAAAAGAAAAGTTTTTGGTAGCATATCCAACAGAACAAACAGCAGTCGACTGACCTGGACATTGCTTTGGAGGGCAGAACTGGCGTCATAAGCTGCCTGGCTCGCGTCCCGGATGGTCTTCAGCTGCTCCATCATGAGTCCCGCCTGGCGTATTGCCTCCTTCGCTGCGCCAGCTTGGTCCTCTGGGACGTGGTGCGTCGTAAAGAGGGAGGGCTGCTGAGCACTCGTCAGTGGATTTGCGAAGGACACCGTGTGTCGAGTGGGGTTCCCTTCCTCCACAGTCAGAATCTCAGGCGCCGTCACATCCTGAGGTACCTTACTGGCGGACGCTTTCCGACTCCTCCTGCGTGTCAGTGGTTCTTCATCCTCGTCGTCGTCAGGGAGATTGATAACAGTGTTGGGTGGAGCTGCGGAGAAGGATCAGGATCAGAGATCGCGAGTCAGTCGACTAAGAACGGTGTTAAGAACACAGTACCTGGATTCGAAGTTGCTGCATCCTCCATCTCGTGGTCATCAGCCCGGGCCGAGGTCTCAGAAGTAGCAGCACTGCAACTCCAAAGGATCAGTCGACTAACTTCAGCGTCGACCAGAGATAAAGTTCGCACAGAATAAGAAAATATGAGCATCACAATTACCCTGATATGGTGGGGATGGACACCTTCATCTTCGGCAGGAGCTTGGTCGGCTTTGGCGGAGCCCCCCTAGGCTGCTTCGGCGCCTTTTCAGTCGGCGCTGGAGAAGTGGTCCTAGGGCGCTTGGTCGACTGCGTCGCAACCCCCTTGCCACGTTCAGTCGAAGGGTCGTGGACGAGCTTCGACCGCCTTTCCGAGCGCGGTGGCACGACCTCCTCCTCTTCCTCCTCGTCTTCGGCGTCATCATCATCGCCGTCGTCATCATCATCGTCGTCGTCGTCCCCTGCAACGTCCGAGTCCCATTCCTCCTCGTCCTGGCTCTCGCCCCCACTCGCCTCACCCTCCTCAGTCGGAGTTTGTGCCCCATTGGGCATCGAGTACAGCTCGGTGAGGGCCTAGCAGATATCAAGACAATGATCAGTCGACCAGTCGGCAGAGTAAACAGAGATGAATGCGACAAGAATGCAGTGGAGAGCAGGGCAAGTGTACCTTATTTGGATCACT
>NW_025263991.1:0-1576 GCF_018294505.1 Triticum aestivum
TGCATTTTTAGGATGTGTGTGTTGTCTTGTGCAAGCTTGCGAAGTAGGGTACCTGAGATTGCAGATTTCAGGGACTTAGTGATTTTCTCTAAGTCTGGGATATTTTAGTTCATGATGCTATATGTCCAGCTTGTTTCCTAATGATCCGTGCCTCTTTTAAGGATGATCAGTAAGGGAGTTTTGATATTTATGTTATGCTCTATCCATCCATGTCTTTGTTGGCATTTGTGGAGTGCTCTAGGTTGACTCAATCGAGCTCAACTTTTGCTTCGTTGTTAATCTGGGCAGATCGTGAACTTGTTTGCGATTTCGCCGATGCTACCGTTAGTGTTCCATGCATGCTATGCCTTCGTTCTTGCCATGAGTAGCTAGCACTTTGTGCCTTCTTGCTGGTGATATGCTTTCCTTGCCATGACTTGCACCGTAGTGAGTGCATCGAGCTCGTTTACATGCCTTCGTGAGTTAAATTTCAGCATGTCTCAGTTTTCACTAAGTCTGAAAACTGATTGTGTTCGAGCGATGTTCGTGAGCTCGGTAGAGTATTTTGTGAACCCTTTTGGCCCCAGGTCACTTTGGGTGTTTTGTTAAGCTTGTTGAGTAGCTCCATGCCATGTTCTTACTTGTCATGTTCAGGTTTTCTATCATGTTGTTTTGCTGCTCCGAAGAGAGCTTCGTGATCTGAAATTTCAGACTAGTGTTAATTTCACTAAGTCTGAAATCTGTTTTGCATTTGCATTTTAGCCATGCTTGTTTGAACCTCTTAATGGATGAATTTTCCTATGGCTCAGTGCTAGTGTTTTGTCAACCATCTTGTGTACATCACTTCCATGTATTTTGTTTTCATGTTTGGTGGCTGTAGCATGTTCATTTCGTTGCATTTAGGTGCCTACTTGCTGTAAATCGCAGACCGGTGTCATATCTTAAAACGCTCGCCATTTCCAAACCGTAGCTCCGATTCCTATGATCTTTATATCGTTTTCAAGCGATTTCATCCCCTCTATCCAGTGGCACACTTGGTTTTCCAAGTTGATGCCAGGTTCATGCATTTCCTGTCATATCTTGCATATTGCATCCCGCATCGCATCCCGCATAGCATATCGTCATTTCATCATATTGCTTGGTCTTGCCCGTGGTTGATTGTGTCCTTGTTGCTTGTTTGTCTTGTTGGGTAGAGCCGGGAGACGAGTTCGCTACCGAGGAGCCCGTTGAGTTTGCTTGTGAGGATCCAGTCAACTCTGACAACTGTGCAGGCAAGATGATCATACCCTCGAAATCACTACTATCTTTGCTATGCTAGTTTGCTCGCTCTTTTGCTTTGCCAATGCTACGATGCCTACCTTTTGCCTGTCAGCCTCCCAATTGCCATGTTGAACCTCTAACCCACCTTTGTCCTAGCAAACCGTTGATTGGCTATGTTACCGCTTGCTCAGCCCTTCTTATAGCGTTGTTAGTTGCAGGTGAAGATTGGAGCCGTTCCTTGTTGGAACATTTATATTGCTTGTTGGGATATCATTATATTGCTATGTTATCTTAACGCATCTATATACTTGGTAAAGGGTGGAAGGCTCGGCCTCTC
>NW_025263992.1:0-1576 GCF_018294505.1 Triticum aestivum
CACCTTTAGTACCGGTACTAAAGGTCGACCTACATAAACCCTTCGTCCAGCCGAGCCACTCTGTTCTTCCCCTTTCCCCTCACATCCTCCGTTCTTCCCCTCTCTTCGTCGAGCTCCTCACAAATTTTGCCCAAAATTTGTCAAGATTTGAAGGCCCCCATCCATTCAAATGATCACAAAGGTTAGCAACTTTGTCCTTTCAACTCTCATTGCTAGATTAGCTCTTGCAATGCTTTGTATAGTGGTTAATTTGGGAGGAATTATATTTGCTAGTATTTGATTTATATGCAATTTGAGGTCAAAAATAACACTTAGTTTTCATATGTAGGTGTGGTTTACTTAGTGCCTTCTAAATCTCCGTTGTAACCACCGTCGATCGCCCGCATCGTCCCGTCGCCGGCACCACCTTGTGGTGAGGCTCTTGTTCATGAATGTTTTACATTACCAAATTGATGTTTGTGTGATTTGGGTATATAGTTACTCGTATAATTATCTTACCTGTATGTTGTTTGTTATACATAGTGTCATGGTTTTGATATTCGTCCCCGTCGGCCCTCGTCCTTGTTATGATTCGGATGTGGTATATTCTCTTTTAAAACTAGTTGTTGCATTTCGTGTTTATGACAAATTATGCCCATCAAGTTGACATAGATATTTTTATCTAGGAGGTATGTGAAACGGAAATTCCAATCGACCCTATTGTTGAGAGTTTAAATTTAGCTGAAAGAGAAAACGAGTATTTGAAAGAAAAATTGAAAAGAATTGAGGGGGAGAAGATGGAATTGGAGTTGCATGTTGTCGATGTCGTCGATGATCACAAGATCGAGATGGAGAAAATGAGGTTGAAGATTAGAAAGATTAGAAAATATGCCATTGATAGTGTGGCTTGGTATCATTATGCTGTTGGATCAATTGTTACCTTAGTTGCGATCTTCATCGCATTTGTTGTTGCATTTAAATTCTTTAGCTAGAGAGTTATTTGTATGTTGCATTTAATTAAGTGTTGTATATGAACTTTATGTATGAACTTGTATTAATTTGGTCTATTCGATGTTGTGTAATGAAGATGAGCCGACAATGGATGTATGATGATAGATGCTCTCCCGAGTTTATTAATGGCGTGCATACTTTTCTGCTTGCCGCTGAGGCAAACAAGCGGGCGGATGGTTTTATGCCTTGTCCATGTGCTGGCTGTAAGAATGGTCACAGTTACTCTACGTCAAGAACCATTCGCGTCCACCTATTTGAGTCCGGTTTCATGCCCCACTATAATGTTTAGACCAAGCACGGAGAAATAGGGGTTATGATGGAAGACAATGAAGAAGAAGAGGATGACGACGACTATCCTGGCCATGGGTTCCCTGAATACGATGATACAACAATGGGGAAGAAGCTGAGCCGGCAATGCAGAAAGAAGTTGAAGAAGAGGCATCAGATGAGCCCGCTGATGATCTAGGTCGGGCCATTGCCGATGCAAAGAGAAACTGCGCAAGTGATCTGGAGAGGACGAAGTTGCAGCGCATGTTAGAGGATCACAAAGAATTGTTGTACCCGAATTGCGAAGCTGAAAAAAAAA
>NW_025263993.1:0-1576 GCF_018294505.1 Triticum aestivum
CCGCAACTTACCGAGGCACCAAAGACCAAAACCAGCTTTACCACGCACCCTGACATACAAGCACTGCCGCGAAACCTTCTCCATCATTGGTGCCATGACGGAGATGGTCTTATCAATGTAAGAGACCATGGACATCATCAGTTGCTTAAGCGAGGGGGCGACAATGTCGACATTGCGCATCCATTTATTCTCCACGACAAGCTCGTGCAGCGACGCGCAGTGGACCATGCAGTGGAGGAGCAGTGCATTCAGGTCGACCATGCAGCCCGACAGGGACAGTGTCTCGAGCACGGGGAACTCGACGCCAGCAGGCACACGGAAGAAGAAGAGCGCTTCCAGCACGATCGAGGTGGCACGGTGGAAGCTTGGCAGCTCGACATCGTACGTGTTTCGTGTTTATTAGTCTGGCTAGCAACTCGAATAATTTATCAAAGAAGAGAGACACACTTTGTTGGTATAGGCATGAATGTGTAACAAAGTGGGCTGTCCTTGTCTCTCAGCCGTTTGTAGCCGCAACTTACCGAGGCACCAAAGACCAAAACCAGCTTTACCACGCACCCTGACATACAAGCACTGCCATGAAACCTTCTCCATCATTGGTGCCATGACGGAGATGTTCTTATCAATGTAAGAGACCATGGACATCGTCAGTTGCTTAAGCGAGGGGGCGACAATGTCGACATTGCGCATCCATTTATTCTCCACGACAAGCTCGTGCGGCGACGCGGAGTGGACCATGCAGTGGAGGAGCAGTGCATTCAGGTCGACCATGCAGCCCGACAGGGACAGCGTCTCGAGCACGGGGAACTCGACGCCAGCAGGCACACGGAAGAAGAAGAGCGCTTCCAGCACGATCGAGGTGGCACGGTGGAAGCTTGGCAGCTCGACGTCGTACGTGTTTCGTGTTTATTAGTCTGGCTAGCAACTCGAATAAATTATCAAAGAAACGAGACACACTTTGTTGGTATAGGCATGAATGTGTAACAAAGTGGGCTGTCCTTGTCTCTCAGCCGTTTGTAGCCGCAACTTACCGAGGCACCAAAGACCAAAACCAGCTTTACCACGCACCCTGACATACAAGCACTGCCATGAAACCTTCTCCATCATTGGTGCCATGACGGAGATGTTCTTATCAATGTAAGAGACCATGGACATCGTCAGTTGCTTAAGCGAGGGGGCGACAATGTCGACCTTGCGCATCCATTTATTCTCCACGACAAGCTCGTGCAGCGACGCGGAGTGGACCATGCAGTGGAGGAGCAGTGCATTCAGGTCGACCATGCAGCCCGACAGGGACAGCGTCTCGAGCACGGGGAACTCGACGCCAGCAGGCAGACGGAAGAAGAAGAGCGCTTCCAGCATGATCGAGGTGGCACGGTGGAAGCTTGGCAGCTCGACGTCGTACGTGTTTCGTGTTGATTATTCTGGCTAGCAACTCGAATAAATTATCAAAGAAACGAGACACACTTTGTTGGTATAGGCATGAATGTGTAACAAAGTGGGCTGTCCTTGTCTCTCAGCCGTTTGTAGCCGCAACTTACCGAGGCACCAAAGACCAAAACCAGCTTTACCACGC
>NW_025263994.1:0-1576 GCF_018294505.1 Triticum aestivum
TTGAGCGTATGAATGCTAAATATAAACTTGCTGGAGATAAGGGTAGAAAACATGTTGTGTTTGCACCTGGAGATCTTGTTTGGTTACATTTGCGTAAGGATAGATTTCCTGATTTGCGCAAATCAAAGCTAATGCCACGTGCTGATGGTCCCTTTAAGGTGTTAGAGAAAATAAATGATAATGCATATAAACTTGAGCTGCCTGCAGATTTTGGGGTTAGTCCCACTTTTAACATTGCAGATTTGAAGCCTTATTTGGGTGAGGAAGATGAACTTCCGTCGAGGACGACTTCATTTCAAGAAGGGGAGGATGATGAGGACATCAATACAATTGTTACACCCACAGCCCCTGCTGCTATACATACTGGACCAATTACTAGAGCTCGTGCACGCCAACTAAATTACCAGGTACTTTCGTTTCTTGGTAATGATTATAATGTTCATGAGAATATGATGCTGCCTAAATTGGATACATATGTTTTGCTTACAAATGAAGTGATCAGGACATGACTACCTTGGATATGACCAAAAATATTGCATATATGCATATTTGTCAGGTGATTTCTAGTGCAAACAATTCAATAATCTATTTATGTTATCCAGAACAAAAATACTTCACACACTTTTGTGTTTTGTCTAATTGCAGGTGTATGGGACATTTGTACAATCCACATATGAAGATAAGGAAGAAAGAGATGTTTATTTGCTGTCCAAAAAGTTCTCTCACGTCACTTTTGGCCCAAGAGAAGATAGAGTCCAAGTCTCTCACGTTCTGGATTCAGATTCGGACTGCACAGACACACCTGACTCAAAACGCACACAAGTTTTTCATACGGTCTCCGAATTGGGTGATTCTTTTTTTGTTGGAAACTAGATTTCGTGCACTTTCCAACCCAATTGGAATCACCTTCAAATTCGTCCGGAGCGTTGAGTTGTGGACGAAACAATCTGATGATGCAGCAGAATCCGAGTCAAACTACAAGTCCAAAGGTGTTACATCACCTCCACTTGGGCCCATGAGCCTTGTACGACCTAGGGTTAGTTTTAGGCTGCCTTGGGACGTCCTCCCACCTCCTTGGCCGCCACCCCTTGCTCCTATATAAGTAGATCCATCTAGTAGCTTTTTCCTTGAGTTTTGTTTAGATTAAAAGTTCGCCATAGCTGCAACTTCGCGTACTTCGTTTGTGTTCAACGACCAGACAAAGGCGTCACAGAACCCCACCTTGATCAATAAAGCTTTCATCTTATATTCGCAATATCCAGATTGCAATCTTAGTTTCTTGCTTGTTCTTCGTTTGCTCGCAGGAAACAGACCCTCGTGGTCAGGTTGATCGTGCTCCGGCGTGGTCAATAACCTCTCGGAGTTGGTTTAGCGATTGCTAAGGCGCGACGTCCTCGCACGTTCGTAGTCGGATCGTCAAAGTCGACTTCCACCAAAGCGAAATCCACCATCTCATCGAAAGACGGGACACCTCCGCCTCTATCAAGTGGTATCAGTTTTCAGGTTGCTCGGTGAGAATTTCCAGTTTTCCTAGATTAGATTTATTTTCTTACCTATTGTCCAAGAAAAAGCCACA
>NW_025263995.1:0-1575 GCF_018294505.1 Triticum aestivum
GGGGGGTAGCAATGCCACCGGAGCGTCGCACCGGGCCCTCATACATGCGGGGTGGTGTGGTGGCATGTCCGAAGAGGCGGGACGTGTCTCCGGGGCGTGGCCCCCCTCACGGACGGCGATGACACGGTAGTAGACGTTCTGCGGTAACGATGCGGCGTCAATATTACTAAATACTCGGAGCGCTATAAAATCATGATTTTTTTTTTCATAATTTTTGGTGATGGAGAAGTATCCGAAAAATTCCCTCCACGCGGATTGCCCTTCGCGCGTCTACGGCTGTGGCCGGCGGCCTCCGGGGGCTAGCATGACGCCAAATCTTGCGCCGGCGGCCTCTCACAAGTCTGGAAGTGTTGTCGCGGTTGCAAACGCCCGGCACGCGTGTCTGGGGTGTGCCCCCCTCACGAACGGCGCTGCCGCCGGCACCTGGAGGGGGGAAACGGACGCGTGGGGTCTACACGGAGGGGATCTTGCTGTGGGACTTCCCCGGATGTTGCTCCAAAGTGTTCCTATTGGCTGACCTAACACAACCGGGTGGGGAGGTCCATTGGTCAAAGCCCGCCCGTGCAAAGTCAAAGGGGTAGATCCCGTGGTCAGACGCTACAGGGTTAGGCGGGACAGGGGCACTGGGGGTAGCAATGCCACCGGAGCGTCGCACTGGGCCCTCATACATGCGGTGTGGTGTGGTGGCATGTCCGAAGAGGCGGGACGCGTCTCCGGGGCGTGGCCCCCCTCGCGGACGGCGATGACACGGTAGTAGACGTTCTGCGGTAACGATGCGGCGTCAATATTACTAAATACTCGGAGCGCGATAAAATCATGATTTTTTTTGCACGACGTGGGCACATGTGTTATAGGAACGATGGTATTTTTTCATAACTTTTGGTGATGCAGAAGTATCCGAAAAATTCCCTCTACACGGATTGCCCTTCGCGCGTCTACGGCTGTGGCCGGCGGCCTCCGGGGGCTAGCATGCCGCCAAATCTTGCGCCGGCGGCCTCTCACAAGTCTGGAAGTGTTGTTGCGGTTTCAAACGCCCGGCACGCGTGTCTGGGGTGTGCCCCCCTCACGAACGGCGCTGCCGCCGGCACCTGGAGGGGGGAATCGGACGCGTGGTGTCTACACGGAGGGGATCTTGCTGTGGGACTTCCCCGGATGTTGCTCCAAAGTGTTCCTATGGGCTGACCTAACACAACCGGGTGGGGAGGTCCATTGGTCAAAGCCCGTCCGTGCAAAGTCAAAGGGGTAGATCCCGTGGTCAAACGCGACAGGGTTAGGCAGGACGGGGGCACTGGGGGGTAGCAATGCCACCGGAGCATCACACCGGGCCCTCATACATGCGGCGTGGTGTGGTGGCATGTCCGAAGAGGCGGGACGCGTCTCCGGGGCGTGGCCCCCCTCACGGACGGCGATTACACGGTAGTAGACGTTCTGCGGTAACGATGCGGCGTCAATATTACTAAATACTCGGAGCGCGATAAATTTATGAATTTTTTTGCACGATGTGGGCACATGTGCTATAGGAACGATGGTATTTTTTCATAATTTTTGGTGATGGAGAAGTATCCGAAAAATTCC
>NW_025263996.1:0-1575 GCF_018294505.1 Triticum aestivum
GTGTCGGGGAGGCGAGGGGGAGGCTGTGGCAGCGGCTATGGCGAACGGCGGCGACCGGCACGTTCGGACACGAGAGAGAGAGAGTGAGGGAGAGGAGATGAAGAATCGGGGGAGAGTGAGAGGGTACGGGGGGGGGGGCGTGGCGACGCGCGGGATCGTCCAGAGCGACGAGGGGGGCGCCAGGCAAGCAGGGAGGCTGGTGGCGTGGCGCGGTGGCGCGCGCGCGCCGGGCACGCTCCCCTCCCTCTGTCGAGGACGAAGACGACAGAGGAGGAGGCGGGCTGGGCCGCCTGCTGGCTGGGCCGACCTGCTAGGCCGCTGGGCTGCACAGGAGTTAGGCGCCAGGTAGTCCAAGTAGGGTTTTCCCCTTTTTGTTTTCTTTTCTAATTTTTCTGACATTTGTTTTGATTTAATTAAAATATTAAATCATTTTATTACCTTATGCCAATTTTTGCAGGAGCTAGATATATTATTCTAGAGCTCCCCAACAGGTGGCATAATTTTTGGACATATATTAATATATATAACTAATATATTTCCAATGCAAATATTTATGCATTAATTCCAAATGGCCAAAATAAATATCCATGAGCTCCTAAAAATATTGGTTTGATTTTTATCTCTGTCCAATATTTTCAGAGAGCAACATGAGCATTTTCTTGGACCCTTTTGGAGAAATTTTTATTTGGGTCATTTTCAAAATGATTCTGAGGGTTCCACCAATCCTCAATTCAAATTTAAATGAAAATTTAAACATGATGCACAAATGACTAGCTAGTCTAGGTCATACCAGACTAGGGATGTGACAACTCGCCCCCACTTGAAAGATTCTCGTCCCGAGATTCAGGGGTTGACGGAAAGAAAGCGGGGTACTCCAGTCGAAGACGATCTTCTCGCTCCCAAGTAGCTTCTCTCTCGGAATGATGAGACCACTGAACTTTGAGAAACTTGATGTTCTGACGTCGGGTAACACGCTCGGCTTGATCTAGAATGCGAACCGGGTACTCTCGGTATGTGAGGTTATCTTGGAGATCAAGCGTTTCGTGGTCCACTCCGCGGATGGGATCCGAGAAGCAACGCCTGAGTTGAGAGACGTGGAAGACATCATGAACTCGAGAAAGATGTGGGGGTAGTTCCAATTGGTAGGCAACCTCTCCTCGTTTAGCGAGAATGCGAAAGGGACCAATGTAACGAGGAGCCAACTTGCCCTTGATACTGAAATGATGGGTACCCTTCAAAGGAGTAACCCGAAGGTAAGCCTGGTCGCCAATTTCATAAGTCATGTCCTTATGATGACGATCGTACTGGCTCTTCTGACGAGACTGGGCTGTTTTCAAATTCTCACGAATGATGCGAACTTGCTCTTCTGCCTCCTGGATCACGTCCGGTCCAAAGAATTGTCTTTCACCAGTTTCTGACCAGTTCAAAGGTGTTCGACATCTTCGTCCATAGAGAACCTCAAAAGGAGCTTTCTTGAGGCTGGATTGATAGCTATTGTTATAAGCAAACTCGGCAAAAGGAAGACATTTCTCCCAATCCATACCGAATGAGATAACGCAAGCTCTAAGCATGTCT
>NW_025263997.1:0-1575 GCF_018294505.1 Triticum aestivum
GGAATTTTTCGGATACTTCTCCATCACCAAAAATTATGAAAAAATACCATCGTTCCTATAGCACATGTGCCCACATCGTGCAAAAAAATTCATAAATTTATCGCGCTCCGAGTATTTAGTAATATTGACGCCGCATCGTTACCGCAGAACGTCTACTACCGTGTAATCGCCGTCCGTGAGGGGGGCCACGCCCCGGAGACGCGTCCCGCCTCTTCGGACATGCCACCACACCACGCCGCATGTATGAGGGCCCGGTGTGATGCTCCGGTGGCATTGCTACCCCCCAGTGCCCCCGTCCTGCCTAACCCTGTCGCGTTTGACCACGGGATCTACCCCTTTGACTTTGCACGGACGGGCTTTGACCAATGGACCTCCCCACCCGGTTGTGTTAGGTCAGCCCATAGGAACACTTTGGAGCAACATCCGGGGAAGTCCCACAGCAAGATCCCCTCCGTGTAGACACCACGCGTCCGATTCCCCCCTCCAGGTGCCGGCGGCAGCGCCGTTCGTGAGGGGGGCACACCCCAGACACGCGTGCCGGGCGTTTGAAACCACAACAACACTTCCAGACTTGTGAGAGGCCGCCGGCGCAAGATTTGGCGGCATGCTAGCCCCCGGAGGCCGCCGGCCACAGCCGTAGACGCGCGAAGGGCAATCCGTGTAGAGGGAATTTTTCGGATACTTCTGCATCACCAAAAGTTATGAAAAAATACCATCGTTCCTATAACACATGTGCCCACGTCGTGCAAAAAAAAACATGATTTTATCGCGCTCCGAGTATTTAGTAATATTGACGCCGCATCGTTACCGCAGAACGTCTACTACCGTGTCATCGCCGTCCGCGAGGGGGGCCACGCCCCGGAGACGCGTCCCGCCTCTTCGGACATGCCACCACACCACACCGCATGTATGAGGGCCCAGTGCGACGCTCCGGTGGCATTGCTACCCCCAGTGCCCCTGTCCCGCCTAACCCTGTAGCGTCTGACCATGGGATCTACCCCTTTGACTTTGCACGGGCGGGCTTTGACCAATGGACCTCCCCACCCGGTTGTGTTAGGTCAGCCAATAGGAACACTTTGGAGCAACATCCGGGGAAGTCCCACAGCAAGATCCCCTCCGTGTAGACCCCACGCGTCCGTTTCCCCCCTCCAGGTGCCGGCGGCAGCGCCGTTCGTGAGGGGGGCACACCCCAGACACGCGTGCCGGGCGTTTGCAACCGCGACAACACTTCCAGACTTGTGAGAGGCCGCCGGCGCAAGATTTGGCGTCATGCTAGCCCCCGGAGGCCGCCGGCCACAGCCGTAGACGCGCGAAGGGCAATCCGCGTGGAGGGAATTTTTCGGATACTTCTCCATCACCAAAAATTATGAAAAAAAAAATCATGATTTTATAGCGCTCCGAGTATTTAGTAATATTGACGCCGCATCGTTACCGCAGAACGTCTACTACCGTGTCATCGCCGTCCGTGAGGGGGGCCACGCCCCGGAGACACGTCCCGCCTCTTCGGACATGCCACCACACCACCCCGCATGTATGAGGGCCCGGTGCGACGCTCCGGTGGCATTGCTACCCCCC
>NW_025263998.1:0-1575 GCF_018294505.1 Triticum aestivum
TTTGTTTTCTGTTTTTTTTTCTGTTCTTTTTTTATTTATTTTCTTTTCTGTTTTATTTTATTCCTCATTGTAATTTAGTTTTGTGAAGTACAAAATGATCCCTAAATTGGTAATAGGAATTATACCACTGCCACAATTAACTTGGCACCTAATTATATTAGTTTGTAATTGTTTATCATTTTAAAGCATTTAAATAATCATTTTTGCTACTGTTTTAGTTTATTTAGTGCATTTAGGTATTTTATTAAGAGATGATTTCTTCACCAGCATTTTTTATGGATTATTAGACACATTAGGGACAATTTAGTTTTGACTTTTGAAAACTTTAATTGTTTTGACTTTAATTCAAATTTGAATTTGGTTCGGTTCCGAGCTAACACGAGATTATCAACAATAATCGAGGTGACGTGGCATCATTACACGTGGGTTGCTGTAGCTTAATTTCCCGGGCGTCACAATTCTCCTCCACTACAAGAAATCTCGTCCCGAGATTTAAGAGGGGAGTAAGGAGGAAAGGTCTGGTTACGAAATCCTAACGAATCTACTCAGTCTTGGTTGCTCTTCTTGAAGTGGTAGATCCATAGCGTTGATGTCTTCATTCCTATGCATCAATACATCATGATGAGGTTGTCGTCCTTCCTTCGGGAACTCCATCGTACTTACGAATAGGTAAGGGGCAGCTTTACAACAATTGAATGTTATAAAGGAAAATCATCTGGGCGGGGGTATCCCAAGAATGATCATAAGAGTATCTCTCGAGTTGAACAAATGAAATACATCGAGAGTAAGGTATGAAGGTACAATAAGAGGTTCCAAGCGGATAGATAGTTGCTCGAAGTCTGAACCAGAGTGAGAAAGGGGTTCAGAGTAGCGAGAGTAAGTACTGCGTCTGATACCAGACCAGATCACTAGGACGGTGGCCCGTGAATTACTTACGAGGCCACGCGCGAGGAATAACTTTGGGAATAGGGGGTGTACAGGACAGTCAGGTTTCGATCCTAAGGAACTGTGGGTTATGGGCCCACCATGTGGTTTTTTTTATAGGAGTAGTGACATCTTGCACGATCATGATAGCAAGGCATGTCAGAGAGTACCATGTCAGTTATGTCGGCAACAACGTTGGTACCAAGGGCGAGGGACGAAGAGAACCATTTTCCTGCTCGTTGCACGAGGCGGACCAATAGGCAAAGTTCTCGTCGATCGGTGGCTACCGGAATGTCATCAACAGTAGAAACGGGGTCTCACTGACAGAGTTGTACATCGATGTGTTTACGTAAGCAGTGAATTATTACTGCTTAGATTATATAGATCACAAGAAAGGTCGAACAGACCAATGGAAAGGAAAATGTGATCATTACGTTAAACAGAACAATGGAAAGGAAAAATGTGTTTAAACACATATTTCAGGGGTATATCCTTCCCAAGGACAAGCAGAGCATGATATCCACGATAGGATATAACATAGAAAATCCTCTAGGTGAGGGGACAGAATTTCATGACATTACCCATACAACGGTGTTTGGATAATTGAGCAGGAAACATTTAGCATTGGGCTTCAAATGTTCTTGTTGAAAA
>NW_025263999.1:0-1575 GCF_018294505.1 Triticum aestivum
ATCTGAATATTTATCACGCCTCGTAATAGGATTAAAGTACCTGCAAATTCTAAGCCTGCAGCCAGTGATATGAACCTCGCCATCACCAAGCCATATGCATGGCATGGGTGCTTCATAAAAATATATTTAATTAATTAAAGTGTCGAAAGCATGCAAACTAACAATCTAATCTCCTGCTTTTTTTACAATAGAGTTGTTTGACATGTAGCTACATCAAACCTGTTTGAATAATATCATGACTTTTTGTCAAATCGATGATTTGGAGAGGTAGTTTTTCTTAAATTAAAGTAAATCTCATATGGTGCCCCCAATTACAATTAGTAAATATAAGATGGCGAGGTGTGCAAATCACTGGCTGATGGAGTGGTGTGATTCATTTTCTCGCTTCAGGTAAAGAGCCAATGTGCTTGTACGGGTACCCGGACGGTAGTTGGGAGTTGACACTGCCGGAGGAGATGGTGCCGCCAGGCCTGCCGGTGCCGACACGAGGCATCAACCGCCGGCGAGATTATGTGAACCGTTCTGACTACCTGACACTCGTCGCCCACCACTCCGACTCGTGGCTCATGGGCGTCACCTTTTTCTTGTCCACTCATCTCGATCCCAACCAAAGGTACGTTACTACTACTGTTGCTGCTGCTCCTACCACCACCACCACCACCACCACTACTACTACTACAACTTCGTTTCACAAACAGTTTTTTTTGTGCACTTAACATTTAGGACATTTATATGTGCAATCTAACATTTAGGACATTTATATGGACAAACAGTTTTTTTGTGCACTTAACAAACACGAGAGAGAATACAGCTTCAATAGAGCCGTAGTCCTGCGGAACTAATTGTTAGAGCCTCAGCATTAAATAATGGGCTATTCTTATTAGGGGCAATCTTCATCTTCTATTTAAATCATTATGTTTTAGTGCTTATATAGCTCCTAATTGTGTTACATATTGTGTTACATATTGCTTGCGAAGCCAATTGCTGATTTGATGATGTTGGGTTACTTTCTCTTTCAGGATACGTTTATTTGATATGGTAAACGAGATGCGAACAGTCCATGACGAATTCTATCTCTCTTACGGTCTTTCTTGGCTATCAACATTTGCGCGATACAATGCAAACAGGGAGTCGAGTGCACTAACTCAAGAGAATGTGTCCAATCCAGACGTAGTCTCCATCACACATGCTGAAGAGAACGTGCCACCTGCTCAAGACTCGATGCAAGTTTTGTCTGCTCCAAACAGGGACTCTAGGAAGCCTGCTAAAGACAAACAAAAGGATAATGAAGTTACTGACTTTTGCGGATCTTGTAATGCTCCGTATCATGCCAATGCCTTTTGGATTGGTTGTGACGGATGTGACCAGTGGTTCCATGGCAAATGTGTGAACATAACTGCCTCTGAAGCAAAACATATCGAAGAATACAAGTGTCCTGACTGCATCCGCGAGGTGATCGGAGAGTAGGATATAATATGTGCCCCATTCCTTTATTTTGGGGTATGCAGTCACCCTTTGTATGAAAAATGATTAACTAGAAAGGTAGTGAGAGAGGCATTACATTCTTTTCCCATT
>NW_025264000.1:0-1575 GCF_018294505.1 Triticum aestivum
GCCTAAGCATCTGGATGCCCCGAATGGCATCCCCTCTTTCGTCTTCATTCATCGGTAACTTTACTTGGTGCTATATTTTTATTCACCACATGATATGTGTTTTGCTTGGAGCGTCATTTTATTTTCTGTTGTTTTGCTTGCTGTTTGAATAAAATACCAAGATCTTAAATTCTTAAATGTTAGAGAGTCTTCACATAGCTACATAATTATTTAACTACTCATTGATCATCACTTATATCTTTTTGGAGTAGTTTGTCATTTACTCATGTGTGTCACTTATATCCTATGAGTAAATGGTTGAATGATTTGAATGTCACAAATCTAAAATTATATATGTTTCATATTCCTTTCCCATGGGGAGTAATGACTTCACATATAAGAAGTAGAGGTGGTAAATTTATTGAAGGTTAGCAAACATTGTATTGGTCACTTGAACAATTCATGAAAGAATATTGAAGGAAGAGAGATTTCACATATAAATATACTATCTTGGACATCTTGTATGATAGTGAGCCCCATTAATTATTTCGAACCTGAGCAAATTAGTTGAAGTTGGACAAGGAAGACAACATAATGAGTTATGCTTGGGTATATTTGTATATACGTTGTATTGTTATGGATCCTCTAACATGTGATGCTTGTTATTTAGAGTCCTTTGCTAGCCAAAATATCTGTACTAAGCGGGAATACTGCTTGTGCATCCAAATTCCTTCAACCAAGTTTCTTCCATGAGTGTCCACCATATCTACCTATATGCAGTATTTACCTGCCGTTCCAAGTAAACTTGCATGTGCCAAACTCTAAACCTTCAAATAATAATATGTTTTGTATGCCCGAATCGCTCATGTAGCGACTAGGGGTTGTCAGTATCTTCCATGCTAGGTGGGTTATTCTCACGATGAGTGGACTCCCCTCATCATTCACGAGAAAATGGCTAGTAACTTGGATGCCCAGTCCTATGATCAAAAGATCAAAAACAAATTTGCAAATAATTTAAACAAAACTCCCCCAGGAATGTTGATAGTTGGACGGCACCCGTTGTTTCGGACAAGCCGTGGAGTGTGAATGTTGGTGGAGGGGGAGTAAAAATTTTACCTTTCTGTGTGGGAACCGCCTATGATGTATCTAGTGTGGAAGATATTGGGAACTCTTGGTCGTTATATTGACAATGAAAGCATACCTCTCAAAATTATTTTCATCTATGTTTTAGCTTCGAGCTCTGGCACCTCTACAAATCCCTGCTTCCCTCTGCGAAGGGCCTATCTTTTACTTTTATGCAAGAGTCAGTAGTATTCCTTCTCATTCCAACCTACTCTTTAGTTGGCAAGCATCATGTGATGGAAAGATCTAAGCATATATGGTCATTCAAATATATTTGAGCATGAATTATTATTGTTGACATTACCCTTGAGGTAAAAGGTTGGGAGGCGAAACATTAAGCCCCTATCATTCTCTGTGTTCGATGAATACTATTTGTTCTAAAAATATGCTTTGAGTGGTAGCAATCATGGAAGACTAAATGATAGTTGAGTATGTGAAGTTTGCTGAATCAAAGCTCTGACATAGACTCTTCCT
>NW_025264001.1:0-1575 GCF_018294505.1 Triticum aestivum
GCCTAAGCATCTGGATGCCCCGAATGGCATCCCCTCTTTCGTCTTCATTCATCGGTAACTTTACTTGGTGCTATATTTTTATTCACCACATGATATGTGTTTTGCTTGGAGCGTCATTTTATTTTCTGTTGTTTTGCTTGCTGTTTGAATAAAATACCAAGATCTTAAATTCTTAAATGTTAGAGAGTCTTCACATAGCTACATAATTATTTAACTACTCATTGATCATCACTTATATCTTTTTGGAGTAGTTTGTCATTTACTCATGTGTGTCACTTATATCCTATGAGTAAATGGTTGAATGATTTGAATGTCACAAATCTAAAATTATATATGTTTCATATTCCTTTCCCATGGGGAGTAATGACTTCACATATAAGAAGTAGAGGTGGTAAATTTATTGAAGGTTAGCAAACATTGTATTGGTCACTTGAACAATTCATGAAAGAATATTGAAGGAAGAGAGATTTCACATATAAATATACTATCTTGGACATCTTGTATGATAGTGAGCCCCATTAATTATTTCGAACCTGAGCAAATTAGTTGAAGTTGGACAAGGAAGACAACATAATGAGTTATGCTTGGGTATATTTGTATATACGTTGTATTGTTATGGATCCTCTAACATGTGATGCTTGTTATTTAGAGTCCTTTGCTAGCCAAAATATCTGTACTAAGCGGGAATACTGCTTGTGCATCCAAATTCCTTCAACCAAGTTTCTTCCATGAGTGTCCACCATATCTACCTATATGCAGTATTTACCTGCCGTTCCAAGTAAACTTGCATGTGCCAAACTCTAAACCTTCAAATAATAATATGTTTTGTATGCCCGAATCGCTCATGTAGCGACTAGGGGTTGTCAGTATCTTCCATGCTAGGTGGGTTATTCTCACGATGAGTGGACTCCCCTCATCATTCACGAGAAAATGGCTAGTAACTTGGATGCCCAGTCCTATGATCAAAAGATCAAAAACAAATTTGCAAATAATTTAAACAAAACTCCCCCAGGAATGTTGATAGTTGGACGGCACCCGTTGTTTCGGACAAGCCGTGGAGTGTGAATGTTGGTGGAGGGGGAGTAAATTTTTTACCTTTCTGTGTGGGAACCGCCTATGATGTATCTAGTGTGGAAGATATTGGGAACTCTTGGTCGTTATATTGACAATGAAAGCATACCTCTCAAAATTATTTTCATCTATGTTTTAGCTTCGAGCTCTGGCACCTCTACAAATCCCTGCTTCCCTCTGCGAAGGGCCTATCTTTTACTTTTATGCAAGAGTCAGTAGTATTCCTTCTCATTCCAACCTACTCTTTAGTTGGCAAGCATCATGTGATGGAAAGATCTAAGCATATATGGTCATTCAAATATATTTGAGCATGAATTATTATTGTTGACATTACCCTTGAGGTAAAAGGTTGGGAGGCGAAACATTAAGCCCCTATCATTCTCTGTGTTCGATGAATACTATTTGTTCTAAAAATATGCTTTGAGTGGTAGCAATCATGGAAGACTAAATGATAGTTGAGTATGTGAAGTTTGCTGAATCAAAGCTCTGACATAGACTCTTCCT
>NW_025264002.1:0-1575 GCF_018294505.1 Triticum aestivum
GATTCTGGCCCGTTTGATGGACTATTACTCACTGTTTTTGGGTCCCGGAGTGGTTTCCATGGTTAACGAACCATGCGGTGTGTTTACATGTCGGTCATCAACGCTCGCAATTTTGGCTTATTCTGACCTGTTTCTTCGAATATTACTCACTGTTTTGGGGTCCCGAAGCGATTTCCATAGGTGTTGGTCATCAACACTGGCAGTTTTGACCGATTCTGGCCCGGTTCTTGGACTATTACTCACTGTTTTGGGGTGCCAGAGCGATTTCCATAGTTGTTGAACCCCAAGAAGCGCTTACGTGTCGGTCATCAACACTGGCGGTTTTGGACGATTCTAGCCCGTTTCGTGGACGATTACTCACTATTTGGGGTTCCCGGAGTGATTTCCATGATTAACGAACCCTGGGGTGCGTTTATGTGTCGGTGATCAATACTGGTAGTTTTGGCCGATTCTGACTTGTTTCTTGGATTATTACTCACTGTTTTGGGGTCCCGAAGCGATTTCCATAATTGTTGAACCCCAAGGTCCGCTTACGTGTCGGTCATCAACACTGGCAGTTTTGGCTGATTCTGGCCCGTTTTGTGGACTACTACTCACTATTTTGGGGTCCCGAGTGATTTCCACGATTAACGAACCCTGGAGTGCGTTTACGTGTCGGTCATCAACAATCACAATTTTGGCCGATTCTGACCCGTTTCTTGGATTATTACTCACTGTTTTGGGGTCCCAAAGCGATTTCCATAGTAGTATAACCCCAAGGTGCGCTTACATGTCGGTCATGAACATTGGCTGTTTTGGCCGATTCTGGCCCGTTTCATGGACTATTACTCAATGCTTTGGGGTCCAGGAGTGGTTTCCATGGTTACCAAACCCTCGAGTGCGTTTACGTGTCGGTCGTAAACACTCGCTCTTTTGGCCAATTCTGGCCTGTTTCATGGACTATTACTTACTATTTTGGGGTCCTAGAGTGACTTCCACAATTAACAAACCCTGGAGTGCGTTTATGTGTCGGTCATCAACACTCGCTGTTTTGGCCGATTCTGGCCCGTTTCTTGGATTATTACTCACCGTTTTGGGGTCGCGAAGCGATTTCCATAATTGTTGAACCCCAAGGTCTGCTTACGTGTCGATCATCAACACTGGCAGTTTTGGCCGATTCTGGCCCGTTTGATGGACTATTACTCACTGTTGTTGGGTCCCGGAGTGGTTTCCATGGTTAATGAACCATGCGGTGTGTTTACATGTCGGTCATCAACGCTCGCAATTTTGGCTTATTCTGACCTGTTTCTTCGAATATTACTCACTGTTTTGGGGTCCCGAAGCGATTTCCATAGGTGTTGGTCATCAACACTGGCTGTTTTGACCGATTCTGGCCCGTTTTGTGGACTACTACTCACTATTTTGGGGTCCCGGAGTGATTTCCACGATTAACGAACCCTAGAGTGCGTTTACGTGTCGGTCATCAACAATCACAATTTTGGCCGATTCTGACCCGTTTCTTGGATTATTACTCACTGTTTTGGGGTCCCAAAGCGATTTCCATAGTAGTATAACCCCAAGGTGCGCTTACATGTC
>NW_025264003.1:0-1575 GCF_018294505.1 Triticum aestivum
TTGGTATGGAACAAATTGTGCCTCTGATTTTGCTCAGCTTGTGTGACCTGCACACTCAAAACACGTTGAGCAACTAAACATTCATACCTGTCAGCGTCTTCAGGAGCCATGTATTGCGTCTCATGATCAGAATCATCTCCACCATGTTCTTCACGTGTAATAAGAGCCAAAGTCTCCTCATCATAGTCACTAGCAGACTCATATCCACCATCCGCGGTAGCAATCATCACACGCGGAGATTTGCATTCTCTCGCATAATGACCTCCTCCCTTACAACGACGACAAATAATATCACTTGTGTGCCCTGTTGATGCCATGGAAGAAGAAGAACGTTGTGCAGGCCCCGCAGGTGCGCTCTTGGCAGATAATGGTGGTTGTGCCTGTTTTCTTGTATCACGGCTGGAGGTGGCACCGGATGGAGGTGCTGGTGCAGTTGAAGTAGAAGATGCACGTGGTGTCCATGATGAAGGTCGGCCTGCAGAAAAGCTAGTTCGCCCCAATGCTTGTCGATCCTGCACTTCACGTTCAGCTTTACAAGCAAGATGGAATAAACGAGTGATATTAGTATACTCCTTATAGTCTAGAATGGTCTGAATCTCTCTATTTAATCCACCCAGAAAACGTGCAAGAATAGCTTCATTCTCCTCAACAATACCACATCTAATCATGCCAGTTTGTAATTCCTGATAATATTCTTCTACAGAATTTTTCCCTTGTCTTAAACGCTGCAATTTTTGAAGCAATTCCCGTTGATAATATGGTGGAACCCAACGCGTACGCATAGCAGTTTTCAAAGTAGCCCAAGTAGTTGGAATAGGATATAATCTACAATGTTCAGACCACCATACACATGCAAAACTAGTGAAAGCACAAACGGCAGCAGCAACTCGTCTCTCCTCAAGATATTGTAAACATGTAAATCGTTGTTCAGTTTCTAACTCCCAAGTAAGATATATATCAGGAACATATCTACCCTCAAATGGTGGAATATTCAATTTCAGTTTAGGAATATGGACATCATCTCGTACCTGAGGTGGTGGTGCAGGCCTACCATTACGAATATATACCTGAGTTCGACCTGCTGGTGGTGGTACAGGTGGCTGCATGTAGTGTTGATTTTGATCAACCTCATCCTCATAATCTCCCACATAATCATCCTCCTCCGCATCAGCAGCAGGAGCCACAGAAGTATCAACAGCAGCACCAACAGTTTGGCCAAACGCAAGAGGAACACGGCTTGCTCGGCGGAGGTCTGCTTCGCGACGTGGAGGTAGTCGTTGTTGTTGTTGTTGGAGAGGTGCGTTAGGTGCAGCGGGTGGTGGTGGTGGAAGACGTGCGAGCAATTCATTAAACTTGTTATCGAGCTTTGTTTCGAACGTCTTCTCAAGGCCAGTGATCTTCTCCATGGCCTCTTCAAAATTGTTCAGCACATCTTGCACCTGTTCAGTCATCATTTGCTGAAACTTATCATGAAGCTCCTTGTTCGATAAATTCTCCCAGTCAATCTCGTCGGCTTGTGATCCTGGCATGGTTAGCAGCAATAGAAACACACAAGAATATGATCCTACAGACTAC
>NW_025264004.1:0-1575 GCF_018294505.1 Triticum aestivum
AGAGGAGGACTTGGCTATCCCTGACCCGGAGGCACGACTGGTGGCGGTTTTTCATGTCATACCAGACTGGACAATGCCGTGCTTGGTTTATATAACCCGGGGAGAGTTGCCTGAGGATGAAACTTTGGCCAGGCAAATAATCCGGCGGGCCAAGTCAATGATTGTTATCAACGGCGAGTTGCATCATCGCAGTGTTTCAGGGGTATTTCAGCGTTGTATTTCCCCTGAGGAAGGTCAAGAGATCTTGCGCGAGATCCATGAAGGGGATTGCGGCCATCATGCCGGCTCAAAATCCCTTGTGGCCAAGGCATTCCGTCATGGTTTTTATTGGTTGACGGCTCACGCTGATGCGGAGGACTTGGTCAGTAAGTGTGATGGTTGTCAGAGGTTCTCCCGATGGGCTCATGTGCCGGCTCAGGAATTGAGGATGATCCCGATCACTTGGCCCTTTGCGGTCTGGGGGCTTGATATGGTCGGGCCTTTTAAACGGTCCAGGGATAAGAAGACCCACCTCTTGGTGGCAGTGGACAAATTCACGAAGTGGGTGGAAGCTGAGCCAGTTAGCAAGTGTGATGCAGCCACGGCGGTTCAATTTATGAAAAAGGTGATCTTCCGCTTCGGCTTTCCGCACAGCATATAACAGACAATGGCAGTAATCTGTCTAAAGGCGCTATGGAGGAGTTTTGTCAACGAGAGCATATCTGGCTTGATGTTTCTTCAGTGGCTCATCCCCAGTCCAATGGTCAAGCTGAGAGAGCTAACCAGGAGATTCTGAAGGGCATCAAACCCCGGCTTTTGGTCCCTTTGCAATGGACGCTGGGTTGTTGGGTGGAGGAGTTGCCCTCCGTCTTATGGAGCATCAACACTACTCCTAACAGGTCTACTGGCTTCACGCCTTTCTTCATGGTTTATGGGGCAGAAGCGGTCCTCCCTAGTGACATCCGTCACGATTCACCTCGTGTGGCGGCTTATGTTGAGACGGACAATGAACAGGCGCGCCAAGTTGCTCTGGACTTGTTGGATGAACAGCGTGATGTGGCAGCAGCCCGTTCAGCGATTTACCAACAAGACCTGCGCCGTTATCATAGCCGCCGGGTCAAAACCCGGGTCTTCCAGGAAGGCGACCTTGTGCTCCGGCTCATCCAGGATCAAACAGATGCACACAAATTATCCCCACCTTGGGAAGGGCCCTTTGTGGTCAGTAAGAACTTGCACAACGGGTCATATTACCTCATTGATGTTCGGGAGCGTAAAGATTCGCATAAATCTGAGGAGGAGACCCGTCGGCCGTGGAATATCGCTCAGCTTCGGCCTTATTACACTTGAGCTACCGGCTCTTGTGGTGTACATATTTATCTCAGACATATATATATTATGATAAGCAATAAAGCAGGACCTCTGTCCTTTTTTCTCCTCCAAATATACGTGTCATACTAATTTGAAAGGAGGATCCGGCTTATGATCGCATTTGAGTCTAGCCGTAAGCAGTAAGATCACTTGGGGGCTTCCTGTTCAAACATGGGTCGTATTCGAACCAAAGAGAACATAGCTGTCGATACCCATTTGATTGGCAAA
>NW_025264005.1:0-1575 GCF_018294505.1 Triticum aestivum
GGAGCGGCATGTGAAGATGTACTTGAACAAACCCCAATGCGGTCGGCAGCCCAAAAAGTTCTCGCACATGGACACAAACGCAGCAAGATACGAGATGGAGTTTGGAGTAAAATGATGGAGCTGGGCTCCGAAGAAATTCAGAAAACCCCGAAAGAAAACACTCGGCGGCAGCGAAAATCCTCGGTCGACATGGGTGGCCAGGAGCACGCACTCACCCTCTTCTGGCTGAGGCTGCCACTCTTGGCCAGGAAGCCTCGCGGCGCCGTGGGGGATCAACCCATCGTTGGCCATATCGAGGAGATCCTTCTCCTTGATGGTCGACTGGATCCAATCTTCCTGGACCCAGCCCTTCGGCAAGTGGGATCTCGACGAGGAGCCTCCGCGGCTGGTAGATCTCCCCTTCGCCTTCTCGGTCGCCGACGCCTTCTCCGCCGCCGACGCCTTCTTCGCACGCTCCAGCACCGCCGTCTTCTCTTTGCCCATGGCCGCCGGCGGAATGCGCAGGAGAGGAAGTAGCAGGAGCAGCAGCGCTTGCAGAGGGCGGAGACGAAGAGAGCAGAGGGGGAAGAACGGGGTACTGTGCAGAAGCCCCCGCGAGTCGCATTTATAGCATCCCTTCCGAGTGGATGACAGGTGGACCCGAACAATCTAATCATATCCCGAAACAGTTGCACTGCGCGATACGTGGCGGAAAAAGCGGCGCGGAGATCGAGGCGTCCCTGTTATGTCCCATCCGAGCGCCGCAGTCTGTTCCGCTTTGCGCGCTTCCCCAAATTTCATATCCCGCGAGATCCGCGAGCGACAGATCGGTCTGTCAAGTGCGAGATTTCCTGCGATCCGTCGCTCGGGAATGGCAAAGTAAAAGAAGGTCACTCGACTAAAGAACAAGAATGGATCGAGTCGACTGAAGAAAAGTCGCTTGTCATCAACGGAGAAGATCTTGATCCAAGACAATACTCAGCCAGTATGCAAAAGACAATCGGAAACAATGTCAACTCCTCCTTCACTCAAGCCTCAATCCATTCGGGGGCTAATGATGGATTCATGTACCTAGGGTAGGGTCATAGGCCTGACCTAAACGTCCTACCCTAGGACATTCTTAGAAGACGTCATCTTCCAGTCGACCAGAGAGGGACTCACTCGACTGGTCTGGAAGGACTCGACCATGGAAGACTCACTCGACCATGAAGACTCACTCGACCACCAGAAGGTCAGAAGGCACTCCGTAGCGCAACGGCTTGCTATTGAATAGACTTAATGATAATTAAGGCACTTATGAGGGGCGTTACCAGTAACGCCCCAGGCTTAATGTACTTTAACCTCTCCATTATGTGGGCTGGGAGGGGTCTTGGCGCACTCTATATAAGCCACCCCCCTCCACAGATAGGGGGGTTCGCACTCTTGTAATACCCATATTCATAATCCACTCGACCGCCTCAGGGCTCCGAGACGTAGGGCTGTTACTTCTTCCGAGAAGGGCCTGAACTCGTACATCACGATCTTCACAACTACTCCATAGCTAGGACCTCGCCTCTCCTTACCTACCCCCTATTCTACTGTCAGACTTAGAACCAC
>NW_025264006.1:0-1575 GCF_018294505.1 Triticum aestivum
AACCTTTTCGTGACTTGACAACGATATCATCCATATACGCTTCCACATTCCGACTGATTTGAGTGAGTAGACACTTCTGAATCATTCGCATAAATGTGGCTCCGGCATTCTTGAGGCCGAATGGCATGGTGATATAGCAGAAGCACCCGAATGGAGTGATGAAAGCTGTTTTTACCTCGTCGGGTCCGTACAGACGGATCTGGTGGTACCCGGAGTAGGCGTCTAGAAAAGACAGTCTCTCGCATCCCGCGGTCGAGTCAACAATTTGATCTATGCGAGGGAGAGGAAAATGATCTTTCGGGCAGGCCCGGTTGATGTGCTTGAAATCAATGCACATTCGGAGTGATTTGTCTTTCTTAGGGACCATGACGACATTAGCGAGCCACTCGGAGTGGTATATCTCTCGGATAAATCCTGCCGCCAACAGTCGAGCCACTTCCTCACCAATGGCTTTTCTCTTCTAGACGGTGGACCGCCGAAGATGCTCTTTAACTGGTTTTGCAGATGAGTCGACTCTTAGGCGATGCTCAGCCAGTCCCCTAGGAACACCTGGCATGTCAGCGGGCTTCCATGCAAAAATGTCCCAGTTCTCACGGAGGAACTGGATGATCGCTTCTTCCTATTTTGGGTCGAGTGTTGTGGAGATGCGGGTTGGAGCTGCATCGGGGTCGGTTGGGTGAATGTGAACAGGCTTCGTCTCACCGGACGACTGAAATGCAGACTCTGTGGCGGGTTTCTTGGATCGCAGCAAGTCACTCGGATCTGCGTTTTGCTTGTATTCTTCGAACTCGACCGCTGTCACCTGGGAATCAGCAATCTTTGAGCCTTTCTGGAAGCACTCTTCTGCCTTTTTCCGATCACCGGTGACAGTGATCACTCCTTTGGGGCCGGGCATCTTCAATTTGAGGTACACGTAACATGGTCGAGCCATGAACCGCGCATAAGCTGGTCTCCCCAAAATGGCATGATATGCACTCTGAAAATCCACGACCTCGAACGTCAACTTCTCTTTGCGAAAATGTTTCGAATCACCAAACACCACGTCCAGAGCTATTTGGCCGAATGACTCGGCTTTCTTTCCTAGTATAACTCCATGAAAGCTCATGTTACTGGTGCTCAGTCGGGACATCGGAATGCCCATTCCTTTCAGTGTGTCTGCATACAGCAAATTCAACCCACTACCACCGTCCATAAGCACTTTTGTCAGTCGAGTGCCTTCAACAACTGGATCGACCACCAAAGCTTGCCTCCTAGGGGTGGCAATATGAGTCGGGTGATCAGATTGGTCGAAGGTGATGGGTGTTTGGGACCATTTCAGATAGTTTGCTTTTGCTGGGGCAACCATGTTCACCTCACGGTTAATAACTTTCAATCGACTCTTGCTCTCCACATCTGCAAAGATCATTAGAGTAGAGTTGATATGGGGATATCCTTCCTCACTGTCCTCCTTGTCTTCGACCTTGTCCGACTCCTTCTCCTTGTTATTAGACTGTTTTCCCTGAAACTGCTGGATCAGGAGTCGACATTGGCGAGTGGTGTGCTTCGGGTAGATGATATTCCCCTCTTCGTCTTTCT
>NW_025264007.1:0-1575 GCF_018294505.1 Triticum aestivum
GAGACCCCAAAATAGAGTAGTAGTCCAAGAAACGGGCCAGAATCGGCCCAAACTGTGATTGTTGATGACCGACACGTAAGCGCACCTTGGAGTTCGACAACCATGGAAATCGCTTCGGGACCCCAAAACGGTGAGTAATAGTCCATGAAACAGGCCAGAATCAACCAAAACTGTGAGTGTTGATGACCAACACGTAAGCACACCTTGGAGTTCAACAACTATGGAAATCGCTTCGGGACCCCAAAACCGTGAGTAATAGTCCACGAAACATGTCAGAATTGGCCAAAACTCTCAGTGTTGACGACGGACACATAAACGAACCCCGGGGTTCATCGATCGTGGAAATTGCTCTAGGTCCCCAAAACACTGAGTGATAGTGCACGAAACGGACACGATTCAGCCAAATATGTGAGTGTTGATCACCGACACGTAAACGCACCCTAGGGTTTGTCAATCATGGAAATGACTCTGAGACCCCAAAATAGAGTAGTAGTCCAAGAAACGGGCCAGAATCGGCCCAAACTGTGATTGTTGATGACCGACACGTAAGCGCACCTTGGAGTTCGACAACCATGGAAATCGCTTCGGGACCCCAAAACGGTGAGTAATAGTCCATGAAACAGGCCAGAATCGGCCAAAACTGTGAGTGTTGATGACCAACACGTAAGCACACCTTGGAGTTCAACAACTATGGAAATCACTTCGGGACCACAAAACCGTGAGTAATAGGCCACGAAACATGTCAGAATTGGCCAAAACTGTGAGTGTTGACGACATGCACATAAATGCACCCGGGGGTTCATCAATCGTGGAAATCCCTCTGGGTCTCCAAAACGCTGAGTAATAGTGCACGAAACGGACACGATTCGGCCAAATATGTGAGTGTTGATGACCGACACGTAAACGCGCCCTGGGGTTCGTCAATCATGGAAATGACTCCGAGACCCCAAAATAGAGTAGTAGTCCAAGAAACGGGCCAGAGTCGGCCCAAACTGTGATTGTTGATGACCGACACGTAAGCGCACCTTGGAGTTCGACAACCATGGAAATCGCTTCGGGACCCCAAAACGGTGAGTAATAGTCCATGAAACGGGCCAGAATCGGCCAAAACTGTGAGTGTTGATGACCAACACGTAAGCACACCTTGGAATTCAACAACTATGGAAATCCCTTCGGGACCCCAAATCCGTTAGTAATAGTCCACGAAACATGTCAGAATTGGCCAAAACTGTGAGTGTTGATGACAGACACATAAATGCACCCCGGGGTTCATCAATCGTGGAAATCCCTCTGGGTCTCCAAAACATTGAGTAATAGTGCACGAAACGGACACGATTCGGCCAAATATGTGAGTGTTGATGACCGACACGTAAACGCACCCTGGGGTTCGTCAATCATGGAAATGACTCTGAGACCCCAAAATAGAGTAGTAGTCCAAGAAACGGGCCAGAATCGGCCCAAACTGTGATTGTTGATGACCGACACGTAAGCGCACCTTGGAGTTCGACAACCATGGAAATCGCTTCGGGACCCCAAAACGGTGAGTAATAGTCCATGAAACAGGCCAGAATCAAC
>NW_025264008.1:0-1575 GCF_018294505.1 Triticum aestivum
TGGAGAGGTGCGGAGGTAGTTCCAACTGGTAGGCAACTTCTCCTCGTTTGGCAAGAATGCGAAAAGGTCCAATGTAACGAGGAGCCAATTTGCCTTTGATACCGAAACGATGGGTTCCCTTCAGAGGGGTGACCCGAAGATAAGCCTTCTCGTCAACCTCGAAAGTCATAGCCTTATGTTTTCGGTCATATTGACTCTTTTGACGGGATTGGGCTGTTTTCAACTTTTCACGAACGATACGAACTTGTTCTTCTGCTTCCTGAATCATATCCGGGCCAAAGAATTGTCTTTCCCCGGTCTCTGACCAGTTAAGGGGTGTTCG
This sequence comes from Triticum aestivum, assembly GCF_018294505.1. Classification (NCBI taxonomy): domain Eukaryota; kingdom Viridiplantae; phylum Streptophyta; class Magnoliopsida; order Poales; family Poaceae; genus Triticum; species Triticum aestivum. Next base: position 323 of record NW_025264008.1, read on the forward strand.
ACATCGTCGTCCATAGAGAACTTCAAAAGGGGCTTTACCCAAGCTGGATTGATAGCTGTTGTTGTAAGCGAATTCGGCAAATGGAAGGCACTTCTCCCAGTCCATTCCGAAAGAGATAACGGAGGCTCGAAGCATGTCTTCTAGAATCTGATTGACGCGTTCCACTTGACCACTTGACTGAGGGTGGAAAGCGGTGCTAAAGGAGAGACGAGTTCCCATAGCATTTTGGAAACTTTCCCAAAATCGAGAGGTGAAAAGACTTCCTCGATCCGAATTAATTTCCAAAGGAACACCATGGAGGGACACTATTCGGGAGATGTATAAGTCTGCCAGCTGAATAGCGGTTATACTCTCACGAACAGGTAGGAAGTGAGCTACCTTGGAAAGACGATCGACCACGACGAAAATGGCATTATTCCCTCTTTTGGTCCTGGGAAAACCGGTAATGAAATCCATACCAATTTTATCCCATTTCCATTCAGGAATAGCTAAGGGTTGAAGGGTGCCAGCAGGCCGTTGATGCTCTGCTTTTACACGACGACAGACGTCGCAATTTGCAATATACTGAGCAATTTCTCTCTTCATCCTAGTCCACCAGAACCTCTGGCGTAGGTCCTGATACATTTTAGTACTACCGGGATGGATAGTGAGAGGAGATTCATGAGCCTCCTTAAGGATCAACTGCCGTAGATGCTGGTTCTTGGGAAACACTAGACGGTTCTCAAAGTACACCACACCATGATCATTGGTGGAGAAACAACTAGCACCTCCGCTAGCAATGTTCTCTTTGATTTTAGATATTCCCTTATCTCGCTTTTGGGCAGCGATGATTTGATCCGTAAGAGTAGGTTTTGCTACCAAGGTGGAGAGAAAACCTTGAGGAACAATGTGAAGGTTAAGTTTCCGAAATTCCTCATGGAGAAGCGGTTGACTTTGTTGTAACATCAGATTGTTACAATAAGATTTACGACTTAACGCATCAGCCATGACGTTGGCTTTCCCTGGGGTGTAGGTTATTCCTAAGTCGAAGTCGGTGATCAATTCAACCCAACGTCTTTGCCTGAGATTCAGATCCGGTTGGGTGAAGATGTACTTCAGGCTTTGGTGATCAGTGAATATCTCGCAACGATTACCGAGGAGGTAATGTCGCCAGGTCTTAAGTGCATAGACTACGGCTGCAAGCTCTAGATCATGGGTAGGATAATTCTCCTCATGTGGGTGCAATTGCCGTGAGGCGTAAGCAATTACGTGTC
>NW_025264009.1:0-1575 GCF_018294505.1 Triticum aestivum
AAGGAATGCAACACGAGGACTTCCCAGGAGGTCACCCATCCTAGTACTACTCTCGCCCAAGCACGCTTAACTTCGGAGTTCTGATGGGATCCGGTGCTTTAGTGCTGGTATGATCGCATCCGACATGTTTCCCCGTCTTCGTCCCTTATGCTTGCCACTCCCAGGTCCGCTCCAAAGACGATTCTACATTCTCACTACCATTACAACCGTTCCCTAACAATGGATAATGTCCTATACTACTTACTCTCCCGCTCAATCACGGAGACGAGTTTTCCACGGTTTCCACCCCTCCCTCCATACCGCAGCAACACGAGTTTTTTCCACCCCTTTCAGAACGCGCTCTTCGCGCCACAAAGCCGCCCCAAGACGCGCGAGCAATGAGCATCGAGCTTAAACATATCGCAAACGTCAAACATAATATAACGGGATTAATATATATCGCGCACGTGCGACATGTTTGTCACAAGGCGCAAAAAATAATCATAAAAGGAATGCAACACGAGGACTTCCCAGGAGGTCACCCATCCTAGTACTACTCTCGCCCAAGCACGCTTAACTTCGGAGTTATGATGGGATCCGGTGCTTTAGTGCTGGTATGATCGCATCCGACATGTTTCCCCGTCTTCGTCCCTTATGCTTGCCACTCCCAGGTCCGCTCCAAAGACGATTCTACATTCTCACTACCATTACAACCGTTCCCTAACAATGGATAATGTCCTATACTACTTACTCTCCCGCTCAATCACGGAGACGAGTTTTCCACGGTTTCCACCCCTCCCTCCATACCGCAGCAACACGGGTTTTTTCCACCCCTTTCAGAACGCGCTCTTCGCGCCACAAAGCCGCCCCAAGACGCGCGAGCAATGAGCATCGAGCTTAAACATATCGCAAACGTCAAACATAATATAACGGGATTAATATATATCGCGCACGTGCGACATGTTTGTCACAAGGCGCAAAAAATAATTATAAAAGGAATGCAACACGAGGACTTCCCAGGAGGTCACCCATCCTAGTACTACTCTCGCCCAAGCACGCTTAACTTCGGAGTTCTGATGGGATCCGGTGCTTTAGTGCTGGTATGATCGCAACCGACATGTTTCCCCGTCTTCGTCCCTTATGCTTGCCACTCCCAGGTCCGCTCCAAAGACGATTCTACATTCTCACTACCATTACAACCGTTCCCTAACAATGGATAATGTCCTATACTACTTACTCTCCCGCTCAATCACGGAGACGAGTTTTCCACGGTTTCCACCCCTCCCTCCATACCGCAGCAACACGAGTTTTTTCCACCCCTTTCAGAACGCGCTCTTCGCGCCACAAAGCCGCCCCAAGACGCGCGAGCAATGAGCATCGAGCTTAAACATATCGCAAACGTCAAACATAATATAACGGGATTAATATATATCGCGCACGTGCGACATGTTTGTCACAAGGCGCAAAAAATAATTATAAAAGGAATGCAACACGAGGACTTCCCAGGAGGTCACCCATCCTAGTACTACTCTCGCCCAAGCACGCTTAACTTCGGAGTTCTGATGGGATCCGGTGCTTTAGTGCTGGTATGATCGC
>NW_025264010.1:0-1575 GCF_018294505.1 Triticum aestivum
TTCTCAGGTATCCTAAGTCTGAGGTATCCTGACACCAATCGGATCTGAATCTCGGTCAGATATGAGGGTTGGGACACCTTTCCAAGAGTTATGATGTTGATCCTTTGATGACCCGCTAACATGATGTCATGCCTAGCACCCCCCCCCCGGCTGGAGGACCTATCATTATAGATTCCTTTTCAGCAAGGTTATCCATTCATCCATGAGGAAATTGTAAGACTTATTCTACAAGTTATTCCTGATGGATCCTTCGTGTTTCCAAAGTCTGATCTTCACCTGAAGACCATGTCAATGCTATCTCGAAGCATGTCAATGGTACTCTGATTTTCAACAAGAGCATTTGAAGCCCAATGCTAAATGTTTCTTGCTCAATTATCCGAACACCGTTGTATGGATAATGGCATGGAATTCTCTTCCCCTTTCTAAAGGGGTTTGCTACGTTATATCCCGTCATGGATATCATGCTTTGCTTGCCCTTGGGAAGGATATACCCCTGAAATATGTGTTTAAACACATTTTCGTTCCCGTTGTTTTGTTCAAACTTTCTTGTAAACTACTTAACCGAGCAGTGGTAATCCCCTGCTTAGGTAAACACCTCGGTGTACCTTCCTGTCTCGTGTAACCCTATTTCTACTGTTGATGACTTCCGGTAACCGCCGATGGACGAGAACTTTGCCTATTGGTCCGCCTCGTTCAACAAGCAGGAAGGTGGTTCTCTTCGTCCCTCGCCCTTGGTACCGACATTGTTGCTGACATATAATTGACAGGCTACCCTCTGACATGCCTTACTGTCATGACCATGTAAGATGTCAACGCCCTTCCTACTCTTAACCCACATGGTGGGCCCATAACCCACAGGTCCACTGAATCGAAACCTGACTCTCCTACACCCCTTGTTCCCAAGGTTGTTCCTCGCGTGTGACCTCATATGTAATTCACGAGCCATTTTCCGAGGGATCATCAAATCTGTTGCCGGACGCACTACTTATTCCCGATTGCTTTGAGCCCCTTTCACGCCTTGTTTCACGCATCGAACGGTTGCCTGCTCGCTCGAAACTTCCCATGAAACCTCATTACTTTGCTCTCGATATTTCCTTAAGTTTCAATTCGAGAGTTACTTTCTGCCACCTTCCTCGATGATATCGACCAGATAGTCAACCTGGTAGAGGTTCGTTCTCCCGGAATACCCCCTTAATTTTTACGTAGGTACGATGGAGTTACCGAAGGAAGGACGACAAACTTCATCATGATGACCTGAAGCAGAGGACTGAAGACATCAATGTAATGAATCAACTTCTTCGAGAAGAGCAAGCCAGGATGAGAAGACCCGCTATATTCGTTACCAGACCTTCCCCCCTTACTCCCCTCCTAAATCTCGGGACGAGATTTCTTGTAGTGGAGGAGATTTGTAACACCCGGATAATCATGCTACAGTAATCTCACGTGATGGTGCCACGTCACCTCTGTCACTGTAGTTAACCACGGGTTAGATCGAAACGGTTTCGAAATTAAAATTCAAGATTATAATGACAATAAAAGTTTTCAGGAATTAAAACTAAAATGTTCGGGGGTTGT
>NW_025264011.1:0-1575 GCF_018294505.1 Triticum aestivum
TAGTGGCATAAGCTTTTCCTCAATTCTTTTGTCCTTTCATCTTGGTAAGGTTATTCCGAGATTGGGTCTTCATAGCCGATAGGTCTGGCGCCAATTCTAAACAACTATCGATATCTCATGGTGGTCAACGATTTATGGTTTCTCCTGCAGAAAACGGGTCTGGTTTGAACCTCACCGTATTTTCTACGGTTGGCAACAACTGCCTTGTACAAGGGGAAAAGAAATACCTATACCATTCTAAGGTTTAAACAAGGTTTTGATCGTTGTCTCTCTACTATAGGTAAGTCACTCAGGTTTACCATCCCATATAGCAAGGCGAATAATAAGAGTAAGTCGGCATGGTGATCAATCCATCCCGCACCCAAATCATTACCTTGTACATGGTTTAGCGAATCTCGCATTCTAACACTCGGTCATCCTCACAAGCATTGCAGAATTTCTCTTGTCGACGAAACAAGTTCGGAAAAATCCATTGATTCTGCAGGCCAAACAAACATCTATCATTCCTTAACAACTCTCTGGTTTTGCGTAAACTCCTATAGAATCGTCGGTTGATCAAATCGTAGTCTATTCCCAAAATTTCTTTCTCTAGTGGGTACTTGATCCTTATTAATTCCTGGGCCTGTGGGTTATGAGCCCACTTCAACACTTGTACCACTTTCACTCATCCTTGGAGTTACAATTGCTCCATTTCCCAACATTACACCACTTTAAATCCAATAACATTTCATTTCTTAATACCATCATATCAAAGATAAAACTTCAACTCATTTTTTTTTTCAAACTCCAACCTGTGGGACACATTTCCATTTCCATTGGTCTAGTGTTCTTCATAGGGTACTATCACCCTTAAAATGAAATTCACAAATCCATCCATAGACCATATTTCTCATATCCTCGAAAATGGTCAAAATCCGTGTTCATAGAGTAACAACTCATACAATTAAACATATGAAAACATGTCACCTTAACTTTATTGATTTCATGAATCCATTACAAACTCTGAGCACCCATTACATAACTCAACTTATTGTAATCATGAAAAGAAAAATTGGTTTCTACCACTCTTATTATCCATATCAAAATTCCAACTACTCAACTCCAGCTTCCTTCTTGTAGGAACATTTAGTAGCATAAGGTCCTGCTTCCTTGCAATGAAAACACATAACTTTCGATAAGTCTTTGGGCTTCTTGTGATTATGCGTGCTCCTTGGATTCTTGGCTTCTTTTCTGGACATTTACTAGCGTAATGACCTAAATCCTTGCACCTGTAACAAGTGATATGACTCAAGTCCTTCTCTGCAAAAATTGTGTTGTTCTCGGGTTGCCTTCTTTTTCTCTTCCTGGATTTCTCTGTAATGATCAGAGTTTCTATTTCCCGGGGATCAAACTTCACTACTGCTCTCGGGAAATATCCTAGATACTCTTTTATTCCCTTGGGGCAGTACTGCGAAAAATGTCCTTCTTCTCCACATGAATAGCAGGCAGTGGAGTAAAATCTGTTGAGGCCTTCTCCATCAGGGTCTTCAACACATTCCTTCATCACAGGTTCTTTCATAACTTCTCGGAGGGCTT
>NW_025264012.1:0-1575 GCF_018294505.1 Triticum aestivum
TGCACATGCACTTTTTGTGGCCTAGCTAGATCTATGTATGTTTGTGGTGTTGCATATGTTTGTGGTGTTGCATATATGTTTGTGTTTGCAGGTACCGGTATTTGAAATGTGATAGTTGCCAATATTTTGCCGGAATGTTGATTCATTTCCGTTTCGGCGAGAATTTTGGCACTATGCATTCTTTTTGGTCCTATTTTTAGGGAAAGTCATGCCAAATTTTTTCTTGGTTCTAAAATATCTTTTTGCTCTACCCCGCAGGCAACTATGGTCCGCACGATGACCGAAGGCATCGTGAATAGGTTTTTGAGCTCTGTGAAGGCCGAGATGCTTCAAAAGAACGAGATGGAGATAAGATGTCCGTGTCGAAGATGCAAGCTGAAGAGCCTTATTGCAGACCCGGATTCCGGGCAGGTGCGGGACCACCTGCTCTTGCATGGTTTTATGGATGGCTATCGGTGGCAAGGTGATGAAGATGACTATGAAGTCGTCCATCGGGGCCGGGCAAGAAATGAGGAAGGGCAGCAAGACAACCACCGCGGCTCGGGCCGGCGAGAAGACGAAGAATCTCCAGGACATGATCACGACGGTGATGCTGTACACAGTCATCATGTAGAAGATGCCGGACATGATGATGAGGAAGATGCCGGAGCAGACGAAGGGCATGATCATGAAGATGAAGATGCCGGAGCAGATGACGATGGAGGCTGGGTGCAGGACCCTCATATTCAAGAGCTGCTTCTCGAGCAGACAGATAACGCAAGAGCTGCCGCCCGAGAGAAAGCCAAGCTGGATCAACTGGAGATAGACGCGGTTACTCCATTGTATGAAGGATGCAGGCCCGAGGATACCCGCTTGAAAGTAACGCTCATGGCTCTGGAGATGAAGGTAAAACACAAAATGACCGACGCATGCTTCGACGAGAACATGTCATTCTGACACGAACGTCTTCCCAAGGGGAATAAGTGCCCGACCAGTTTCGAGGAGGCAAAGAAAATCGTGTGTCCTCTGGATTTACCGCACGTGAAATACCATGTGTGCATGAACAATTGCATCATTTATCGAGACGAGCACGCGGAGTCTACCATATGTCTGGTGTGCGGCGTCACTCGATACAAGAAGAGGAAGAAAGCTCCTCGAAAATCGGCGTGGTACTTTCCGATCACTCCTCGTCTGCAGCGGTATTTCGCGGACCCTAAGGTAGCAAAGCTCCTGCGTTGGCACGCGGATAGGAAGGAGAAGAAGCGGGAAGCTGACGGAAATGATCCGGAGATAAATAGAAAAGACAAGATGCTGAGTCACCCTAAGGATGCGAGCCAGTGGCAAGCGTTGAACTTCGAAGACCCAGAATTTGGGAAGGATCCAAGGAACATCGTGCTGGGCGCGAGCACCGATGGAGTCAATCCGTTTGGTAGCCAGAGAAGCACACATAGCACCTGGCCTGTGTTTGTGTGGATGTACAACCTTCCCCCCTGGTTGTGCATGAAGAGGAAGTACATTCACATGAGTATGCTAATTGAAGGGCCGAAACAACCAGGGAACGACATCAATCTGTATCTGGGGCTGCTGAAAGAGGAG
>NW_025264013.1:0-1575 GCF_018294505.1 Triticum aestivum
TTTTTGAAAAGTTTGAGACATGCGAACCATGTCTATTGGTATATATGCATGAAGAAGCTCCATGCAAATGGACCGTTCGGACTCACTTGATTTTGAATCACTTGAGATATGCAAATCATACCACATAGGCAAGATGACTGAAAAGCCTCGGTTTCAGTAAGATGGAACAAGATAGCAACTTGTTGGAAGTAATACATTTTGATGTGTGCAGTCCAATAAGTGCTGAGGCATGCAGTGAATATCGTTATGTTCTTACTTCACAGATGATTCGAGTAGATGTTGAGAATATTTACTTGATGAAACACAAGTCTGAATTGTTGAATGGTTCAAGTAATTTCAGAGTGAAGTAGAAGATCATTGTGACAAGAGGATAAAATGTCTATGATATGATCATAGAGATGAATATCTGAGTTACGAGTTTTGGCACACAATTAAGACATTGTGGAAAATGTTTCGCAATTAATACCGCCTGGAACACCATAATGTGATGGTGTGTCCGAACATCATAGTTGCACCCTATTGGATATGGTGCGTACCATGATGTCTCTTATCGAATTACCACTATCGTTCATGGGTTAGGCATTAGAGACAACTACATTCACTTTAAATAGGGCACCACGTAATTCCGATGAGATGGCACCGTATGAATTATGGTTTAGAGAAACCTAAGTTGTCGTTTCTTGAAAGTTTGGGGCACGACGCTTATATGAAAAAGTTTCAGGTTGTTAAGCTCGAACCCAAAGCGGATAAAATGCATCTTCATAGGAAACCCAAAACAGTTGGGTATACCTCCTAATTCAGATCCGAAAGCAATATGGATTGTTTCTAGAATCGGGTCCTTTCTCGAGGAAAAGTTTCTCTCGAAAGAGTTGAGTGGGAGGATGGTGGAGACTTGATGAGGTTATTGAACCGTCTCTTCAACTAGTGTGTAGCAGGGCACAGGAAGTTGTTCCTATGGCACCTACACCAATTGAAGTAGAAGCTTATGATATTGATCATGAAACTTCGGATCAAGTCACTACCGAACCTCGTAGGACGACAAGGACACGTACTACTTCGGAGTGGTAAGGTGATCCTGTCTTGAAGGTCATGTTGCTAGACAACAATGAACCTACGAGCTATGGAGAAGCGATGGTGGGCCCGAATTCCGACAAATGGTTAGAAGCCATGAAATCCGAGATAGTATCCATATATCAGAACAAAGCATGGACTTTGGTGGACTTGCCCAATGATCGGCAAGCCATTAAGATAAATGGATCTTTAAGAAGAAGACGGACGTGGATGGTAATGTCACCATCTATGAAGCTCGACTTGTGGCAAAGTGTTTTCCGACAAGTTCAAGGAGTTGACTACGATGAGATTTTCTCACTCGTAGCGATGCTTAAAGTCCGTCGGAATCATGTTAGCATTAGCTGCATTTATGAAATCTGGCAGATGGATGTCAAGACAAGTTTCCTTACTAGTTTTCGTAAGGAAAGGTTGTATGCAATACAATCAGAAAAGTTTTGTCGATCCTAAGGATGCTAAAAGGTATGCTAGCTCCAGCGATCCTTTTAAGGACTGGAGTGAGCATCT
>NW_025264014.1:0-1575 GCF_018294505.1 Triticum aestivum
AACTGTATACGGGATTGTTTGAATCCTTGACATCATGGTTCAAACTGATAAAGATCTTCATTGAATATGTGGGAGTCAATACGGGCATCCAGCTCCTGTTATTGATTATTTACCAGAGAAGAGTCTCGGTTATGTCTGCATGTTCTCGAACCCGTAGCTAGGGTCACACACGTAATGTTTGGTAACGCTAGGGTAGTATTGGGATAATTATGATGCTTAGTCCGAAGGTTGTTCGGAGTCCGGAGGTAAAGATTTATATATAGAAAGTTGTTATCGGGGTTTCGGAAAAAGTTTAGTTTTTTTCGGTATTGTGTTGGGAAGGTTCCGAAGGGGTCCACAAGTGGGTTCCACCAGCCCCATAGGCCAACATGAAATGTAGAGGACGCCTTGGCCTTATTAGGCCAGGCGCACCAGACCCTACCTAGCCCATGTAGCCAGGGATGGGGAAACCCTAAGGGCGGGAGGCGCCACCCTAGCCTAGGAGGGAAAGGCACTTCCCTTGGCTGCCACCCCTCTCTTGGAGGAGGGCTAGGACTGGCCGGCCCCTCCCTCACCCCTATATAAAGAGGGGAGGGGAGCTGGGGCTGGCCACTCCAAACCCTAGCCGCCTCTCCCTCCCGTTACCTCTCCTCCTCCTCACATGAAGAGACAATATACCAATATGTTGGATTTTTCTAATTCAGCATACATGCAATGTCTGACGAGACAATTAGAAGCAAAACGAACAAACTACGATATCGATATAGGATGAGCTATATATGCAAAAGAGTGTCACTTGAAGAACATGCATACCAGAGTGTCATTTCCGCTGGTTTGAAGCAAGCATGGCAATGAGCTCGTACAAAACAGAGGGGTAGGTCGTAGCTATATGCCCCGGCCATCAGTAGCCATTAGTGTCTGCAAACACGAGGGAGATAGGACTTGGATAAACTTCAAGCATGCCTCCTTCAATCCATGGCGGTGGTGCTGCTCGGCTAGAGCAAGAGTGGACACCACCGAGCTCACACCTACATGCTCACACAACTGCTTTTCACATATGAACTTGAGCCGCTGGAGATTGTATCTGTCTGCCGCCACAAACAAGTCTTGCAGCCATTGCAGAAGCATTTCATCCTCTACCGCCTCTTCTTGTGTTGGCTCCGCAACTTCTGACATTTTCTTGTCCACAACTTTCTCTACTTGTCCTTGTTCCACAACTCGTGGCATTTCATCCTCCTCCATGATGTCCTCCATCTCAGGAGAAGAGTCTGTGTAGATGAAGCAAAGCAAAGCCCTAAACACTTTAGTTTCCATATTTGTGATGTGTATGACATTGGACGTAGCGGTGCCAAAGAGGTGCGCCATGAACACTTCAGACCTGGCAGCGAGCACACACCGGTGTGCAGCGAACGTCTTGCCGCCGACCTCGAATGTCACATCAGCACCCACCTTATTCCGAAGGAGATCGCTAAAATGTTGGTGCATGTCAGGCAGGAGAACCTCGGTACCGGTGCCGGAGCCAATGGCATCTGGCGTGTTGTCCTTGCACACCACAATATCACACCGGATGGTGAAACAATCAGACTTTAGACTGGC
>NW_025264015.1:0-1575 GCF_018294505.1 Triticum aestivum
GGAATTTTTCGGATACTTCTCCATCACCAAAAATTATGAAAAAATACCATCGTTCCTATAGCACATGTGCCCACATCGTGCAAAAAAATTCATAAATTTATCGCGCTCCGAGTATTTAGTAATATTGACGCCGCATCGTTACCGCAGAACGTCTACTACCGTGTAATCGCCGTCCGTGAGGGGGGCCACGCCCCGGAGACGCGTCCCGCCTCTTCGGACATGCCACCACACCACGCCGCATGTATGAGGGCCCGGTGTGATGCTCCGGTGGCATTGCTACCCCCCAGTGCCCCCGTCCTGCCTAACCCTGTCGCGTTTGACCACGGGATCTACCCCTTTGACTTTGCACGGACGGGCTTTGACCAATGGACCTCCCCACCCGGTTGTGTTAGGTCAGCCCATAGGAACACTTTGGAGCAACATCCGGGGAAGTCCCACAGCAAGATCCCCTCCGTGTAGACACCACGCGTCCGATTCCCCCCTCCAGGTGCCGGCGGCAGCGCCGTTCGTGAGGGGGGCACACCCCAGACACGCGTGCCGGGCGTTTGAAACCGCAACAACACTTCCAGACTTGTGAGAGGCCGCCGGCGCAAGATTTGGCGGCATGCTAGCCCCCGGAGGCCGCCGGCCACAGCCGTAGACGCGCGAAGGGCAATCCGTGTAGAGGGAATTTTTCGGATACTTCTGCATCACCAAAAGTTATGAAAAAATACCATCGTTCCTATAACACATGTGCCCACGTCGTGCAAAAAAAATCATGATTTTATCGCGCTCCGAGTATTTAGTAATATTGACGCCGCATCGTTACCGCAGAACGTCTACTACCGTGTCATCGCCGTCCGCGAGGGGGGCCACGCCCCGGAGACGCGTCCCGCCTCTTCGGACATGCCACCACACCACACCGCATGTATGAGGGCCCGGTGCGACGCTCCGGTGGCATTGCTACCCCCAGTGCCCCCGTCCCGCCTAACCCTGTAGCGTCTGACCACGGGATCTACCCCTTTGACTTTGCACGGGCGGGCTTTGACCAATGGACCTCCCCACCCGGTTGTGTTAGGTCAGCCAATAGGAACACTTTGGAGCAACATCCGGGGAAGTCCCACAGCAAGATCCCCTCCGTGTAGACCCCACGCGTCCGTTTCCCCCCTCCAGGTGCCGGCGGCAGCGCCGTTCGTGAGGGGGGCACACCCCAGACACGCGTGCCGGGCGTTTGCAACCGCGACAACACTTCCAGACTTGTGAGAGGCCGCCGGCGCAAGATTTGGCGTCATGCTAGCCCCCGGAGGCCGCCGGCCACAGCCGTAGACGCGCGAAGGGCAATCCGCGTGGAGGGAATTTTTCGGATACTTCTCCATCACCAAAAATTATGAAAAAAAAAATCATGATTTTATAGCGCTCCGAGTATTTAGTAATATTGACGCCGCATCGTTACCGCAGAACGTCTACTACCGTGTCATCGCCGTCCGTGAGGGGGGCCACGCCCCGGAGACACGTCCCGCCTCTTCGGACATGCCACCACACCACCCCGCATGTATGAGGGCCCGGTGCGACGCTCCGGTGGCATTGCTACCCCCC
>NW_025264016.1:0-1575 GCF_018294505.1 Triticum aestivum
GCCACAATCTGATTTTCACTCTTATTCTTCTCCTGTTGTGCTTTATTAGCTCTATTAATATCATCTTTCAAAATGGAATCAGGAGTCATAGGAAGCAAAGTAATATTTTTATCCTTATGAACAAGAGTATAGTGATTGTTTCTACCATGGTGTACAGAATTTTTATCAAATTGCCATGGTCTACCAAGTAATAAGGAACATGCTTGCATAGGTACCACATCACAATCAACATAATCAGCATATGTAGAGATACTAAAATGCACACGAACAGTACGTGTTACCTTAACCTTGCCACTGTTGTTGAACCATTGGATGTAGTAAGGATGTGGATGTGGTCTTGTGGTGAGAGAAAGCTTCTCCACCATCTCCATGCTAGCCAAGTTGTTGCAGCTCCCTCCGTCTATTATGACGCGCACAGAACGTTCCTTCACAACTCCCTTGGTATGGAACAAATTGTGCCTCTAATTTTTCTCAGCTTGTGTGACCTGCACACTCAAAACACGTTGAGCAACTAAACATTCATACATGTCAGCGTCTTCAGGAGCCATGTAGTGCGTCTCATGATCAGAATCATCTCCACCATGTTCTTCACGTGTAATAAGAGCCAATGTCTCCTCATCATAGTCACTAGCGGACTCATATCCACCATCCGCGGTAGCAATCATCACACGCGGAGATTTGCATTCCCTCGCATAATGACCTCCTCCCTTACAACGACGACAAATAATATCACTTGTGTGCCTAGTTGATGCCATGGAAGAAGAAGAACGCTGCAGGCCCCGCAGGTGCGCTCTTGGCAGATAATGGTGGTTGTGCTTGTTTTCTTGTATCACGGCTGGAGGTGGCACCAGATGGAGGTGCTGGTGCAGTTGAAGTAGAAGATGCACGTGGTGTCCATGATGAAGGTCGGCCTGCAGAAAAGTTAGTTCGCCCCAATGCTTGTCGATCCTGCACTTCACGTTCAGCTTTACAAGCAAGATGGAATAAACGAGTGATATTAGTATACTCCTTATAGTCTAGAATGGTCTGAATCTCTCTATTTAATCCACCCAGAAAACGTGCAAGCATAGCTTCATTCTCCTCAATAATACCACATCTAATCATGCCAGTTTGTAATTCCTGATAATATTCTTCTACAGAATTTTTCCCTTGTCTTAAACGCTGCAATTTTTGAAGCAATTCACGTTGATAATATGGTGGAACCCAACGCGTACGCATAGCAGTTTTCAAAGCAACCCAAGTAGTTGGAATAGGATATAATCTACAATGTTCAGACCACCATACACATGCAAAACTAGTGAAAGCACAAACAGCAGCAGCAACTCGTCTCTCCTCAGGATATTGTAAACATGTAAATCGTTGTTCAGTTTCTAACTCCCAAGTAAGATATATATCAGGAACATATCTACCCTCAAATGGTGGAATATTAAATTTCAGTTTAGGAATATGGACATCATCTCGTACCTGAGGTGGTGGTGCAGGCCTACCATTACGAATATATACCTGAGGTCGACCTGCTGGTGGTGGTACAGGTGGCTGCACGTAGTGTTGATTTTGATCAACCTCATCCTCATA
>NW_025264017.1:0-1575 GCF_018294505.1 Triticum aestivum
TATCCAGGTTGAGACTTAGTGTAACTTTTACAACAAACTCTTTTATCACCTCCATAATCGAGAAACATCTCCTTAGTCCTTACTAAGGATATTCTTGACCAATGTCCAGTGATCTACTCCTAGATCACTATTGTACTCTCTTGCCAAATTCAGAGTAAGGTATACAATAGGTCTGGTACATAGCATAGCATACTTTATAGAACCTATGACTGAGGCACAGGGAATGACTTTTCATTTTTTCTATTTTCTGCTGTGGTCGGGATTTGAGTCTTACTCAATTTCATACCTTTGCAACACAGGCAAGAACTCTTTCTTTGACTGTTCCATTTTGAACTATTTCAAAATCTTGCCAAGGTATGTACTCATTGAAAATCTTATCAAGCGTCTTGATCTATCTCAATAGATCTTGATGCTTAATATGTAAGTAGCTTTTACTGAGGTCTTTTCCTTTTAAAGAACTCCTTTAAAACACTCCTTTATGCTTTGCAGAAAAATTCTACATCATTTCTGATCAACAATATGTCACTCACATATACTAATCACAAAGGCTGTAGTGCTCCCACTCACTTTATTGTAAATACAGGCTTCTCAAAAAGTCTGTATAAAACCATATGCTTTGATCAACTCATCAAAGCGTATATTCCAACTCCGAGAGGCTTGCACCAGTCCATAGATGGATCGCTGGAGCTTGCACATTTTGTTAGTACCTTTAGGATTGACAAAACCTTCTGGTTGCATCATATACAACTCTTCTTTAATAAATCCATTAAGGAATGCAGTTTTGTTTATCCATTTGCCAGATTTCATAAAATGCGGCAATTGCTAACATGATTCGGACAGACTTAAGCATAGATACGAGTGAGAAAATCTCATCGTAGTCAACACCTTGAACTTGTCCAAAACCTTTTTGCGACAATTCTTGCTTTGTAGATAGTAACACTACTATCAGCGTCCGTCTTCCTCTTGAAGATCCATTTATTCTCAATTGCTTGCTGATCATCGGGCAAGTCAACCAAAGTCCAAACTTTGTTCTCATACATGGATCATATCTCAGATTTTATGGCCTCAAACCATTTCGCGGAATCTGGGCTCATCATTGCTTCCTCATAGTTCGTAGGTTCATCATGGTCTAGTAACATGACTTCCAGAACATGATTACCATACCACTCTGGTGCGGATCTTACTCTGGAAGACCTACGAGGTTTGGTAGTAACTTGATCTGAAGTTTGATGATCATCATCATTAACTTCCTCACTTATTGGTGTAGGAATCACTGGAACTGATTTCTGTGATGAACTACTTTCCAATAAGGGAGAAGGTATAATTACCTCATCAAGTTCTACTCTCCTCCCACTCACTTCTTTCGAGAGAAACTCCTTCTCTGGAAAGGATCCATTTTAGCAACGAATGTCTTGCCTTCGGATCTGTGATAGAAGGTGTACCCAACAATTTCCTTTGGGTATGAAGACGCACTTCTCCGATTTGGGTTCGAGCTTATCAGGATGAAACTTTTTCACATAAGCATCGCAGCCCTAAACTTTAAGAAACAACATGTTAGGTTTACTGCTAAACCAT
>NW_025264018.1:0-1575 GCF_018294505.1 Triticum aestivum
TAATTGAGTTTTCAATGCATTTATGTGCATAATTCAAATTTGAACTACATGCACATGCTCTAATGCATATAAAGTGGTTGAAAATTGAAATTTGTGTCCTTGGTTGCATGCTTAGGTCCCATGCAAGAAATGGGAATGAATGTCAAACATGCTGCCACCGTCACTCGGCGCAAACATTGAGATACCTTGTTTTTAAATTCTAGTAAATCCAAACCTCATCCGAAATCCATGAAACCTGGCATGCTATCATGGAGCGGCATCAACATGCCGTGGTAATTTTTTTGTCCCATTTGGGGCAAGTTTGGGTTTATGCTTCTCACAAACCAGAGCTTCTCACAACAAGCATGCTCGTTTCAGTAGGGAACGTCCCACTTTTGGGGACGAAATGATATCCATTGCCTCTTATTGCTTTCAAAGAATTTCTTGTGTCCACATTGAACAACAGGAGTGTTGTGTCAATTTTTGTGATTTTTCGGGGTTCATTTCGACATTTTTATGCATTAATTGAGTTTTCAATGCATTCATGTGCATAATTCAAATTTGAACTACATGCACATGCTCTAATGCATATAAATTGGTTGGAAATTCAAATATGTGTCCTTGGTTGCATGCTTAGGTCCCATGCAAGAAATGGGAATGAATGTCAAACACCCTGCCGCCGTCACTCGGCAGCAAACATTGAGATACCTGGTTTTTAAATCCTAGGAAATCAAAAGCTCGTCTGAAATTCATGAAACTTGGCATGCTGTCAGGAGTGGCATCAACATGCCGTGGTAAAAAATTTGTCCCATTTGGGGCAGGTTTGGGGATGTGCTTCTCACAAACCAGAGCTTCTCACAACAAGCATGATGGTTTCGGTAGGGAACGTTTCACCTTTCTGGATGAAACGATATCCATTGCCTCTTCTCGATTTCAATTTTTTCTAGTGTCAACATCGAACAACAGGAGTGTTGTGTCAAGTTTTGGGATTTTTAGGGGTTCGTTTGGACATTTTTATGCACTAATTGAGTTTTCAATGCATTTATGTGCATAATTCAAATTTGAACTACATGCACATGCTCTAATGCATATAAAGTGGTTGAAAATTGAAATTTGTGTCCTTGGTTGCATGCTTAGGTCCCATGCAAGAAATGGGAATGAATGTCAAACATGCTGCCACCGTCACTCGGCGCAAACATTGAGATACCTTGTTTTTAAATTCTAGTAAATCCAAACCTCATCCGAAATCCATGAAACCTGGCATGCTATCATGGAGCGGCATCAACATGCCGTGGTAATTTTTTTGTCCCATTTGGGGCAAGTTTGGGTTTATGCTTCTCACAAACCAGAGCTTCTCACAACAAGCATGCTCGTTTCAGTAGGGAACGTCCCACTTTTGGGGACGAAATGATATCCATTGCCTCTTATTGCTTTCAAAGAATTTCTTGTGTCCACATTGAACAACAGGAGTGTTGTGTCAATTTTTGTGATTTTTCGGGGTTCATTTCGACATTTTTATGCATTAATTGAGTTTTCAATGCATTCATGTGCATAATTCAAATTTGAACTACATGCACATGCTCTAATGCATATAAA
>NW_025264019.1:0-1575 GCF_018294505.1 Triticum aestivum
CTAAAGTCATGACCTCTTTAAATCCACTTTTATCAGAAAAATCATAAGATTGATCACTCTCCAAATATAAGGGATTATTTTTAGTTAAAGTTGACACTCTTCCAAACCCACTTTTAATATTATCGCAAGCATACTAATCATGAGGTTTAAATAAAATTTCAAGGGCGTAAGAATCATTATCACCCCAATCATGATCATTGCAATAAGTCGTGGACATAGCAATATTAGCATCCCCAAGCTTGGGCTTTGCATATATTAGCACAATTAACATTAATAGAATTTATAATAACATCATTGCAATCATGCTTTTCATCCAAGAAGCTATCATGAATCACTTTATAAGTTTCTTCTTTTAACTCTTCATCACAATTTTCAGATTCACGAGTCTCAAGCAAAACTTCATAGAGATAATCTAGTGCACTCAAATCATTAGGGATTGGTTCATCACAATTGGATCTTTTAAAAATATTAGCAAGTGTATAAGGATCCATATCAATAGATTTTTAGCAAGCGAAGATGCAAGCAAAATAGAAGGCACATGGCAACATAAGCAAAGAGAAGATCGAATGAGAAAAGGGAAAACGGAAAATATTTTTGGATTTTTGCAAAAAAATGATTTAGAAGTGGGGGAGATGAAAATGAGAGGCAAATGGAAAATAATTTAAATTGCAAGGAGATGAGATTTGTGATTGGGTACCTGATAGATGTTGATGATGTCTCCCCGGCAACAGCGCCATAAATTCTTCTTGATTGCTTGTATCTGCGTTTGTATTTCCCCGAAGAGGAGAGGATGATGTAGCCAGCAACGGTAAGTACTTCCCCTAGTTATGAAAACAAGGTTATCAATCCAGTAGGAGAACCAAGCAACACTATGTAAATGGTAGCTGCACACAAATAACAAATACTTGCAACCCAACGCATAAGAGGGGTTGTCATTCCCTCCTCGTTATTGAGATAGATTAAATTGTATGAGATTGGATAAATAGATCTAGTTAAAACACAAAATAAAGTAAAGAAAATAGACCCGGGGGCAGTAGATTTCACTAGTGGCTTCTCTCAAGAAAATAGCATACGGTGGGAAACAAATTACTGTTGGGCGATTGATAGAAGAGCAAATAATTATGACAATATCCAAGGCAATGATCAACTATATAGGCATCACATCCAAGATTAGTAGACCGACTCCTGCCTACATCTACTACTAGTTCTCCACACATCGACCGCTATCCAACATGCATCTAGTTTATTAAGTTCATGGAAAACAGAGTAATGCGATAAGAACAATGATTTGATGTAGACAAGATCTATTCATGTAGGAATAAACCCCATCTTTTTATCCTTAATAGCAACAATACATGCGTGTCATGTCTCCTTCTGTCACTGAGATTGAGCACTGCAAGATAGAACCCATCACAAAGAACCTCTTCCCATTGCAAGAAAGATCAATCTAGTTGGGCAAACCAAACCAATGTTTCGGAGAATAAATACGAGGCTATAATAATCATGCATATAAGAGATCAAAGAAGACTCAAATAATATTCATGGATAGAACTGGTCATTAACTCGCAATTCATC
>NW_025264020.1:0-1575 GCF_018294505.1 Triticum aestivum
TGTCGCTCCGCCACAAAGATCCACACAGAGGGCCGTCGGGACAAAGGTCCTTTCAGCCCCCAATCCGTGAATCACTCGCGGGTACTCTTCGAGCTGACCCGACTTTAGTCACCATCTGTATAGTATGTATGTATGTATAGTATATACCCGTGATCACCTCCCGAGTGATCACGGCCCAATATTATAGCAAGGCAGACTGACACGAAGGTAGGGCCAACAATGATAAACTAGCATCCTATACTAAGTATTTAGGATTGCAGGTAAGGTATCAACAGATGTAGCGACATTGTCAGGCTATGCATCAGAATAGGATCAACGGAAAGCAGTAACAAGCTACACTACTCTAATGCAAGCAGTATAGAGAAGAATAGGCGATATCTGGTGATCAAGGGGGGGGCTTGCCTGGTTGCTCAGACAAGGAGGGGTCGTCGGTGACGTAGTCGTACTCGGTGGCATCAGCGTCGGTCTCGTAGTCTACCGGAGAGAAGAGGGGGAAGAAATAATGAATACAGAGCAAACAAAGCATCACAAAATATAACAAGGCAATACGCGGTGTTCGGTGTGCCCTAACGCGGTAGTAGGTGATACTGGTGAAGGGGGGAATCATCCGGGAAAGTATTCCCGGTGTTTCGTGTTTTCGGGCAGAGGAGCCGGAGGGGGAAAGTTGCGGGTTCGATAGGTTAGGGGGGTGTGGCGGACGAACGGACTGCGAAGCCGGAATCGTCTCGTCGTTCTGAGCAACTTTCATGTTGAAAATAATTTAATCCGAGTTACGGATTAAAAGATATGATTTTCTAAAGTTTTAAATCATTTTTAGAATTTATTTAATTTATTTAATTCAACATTATCCAAAACAGTGTTTGCTGACGTCATCATGACGTCAGCATGACGTCAGCAGTCAACAGAGGTGTTGACTGGTCAAACTGACGTGTGGGTCCAGTGGGACCCACCTGTCATCCTCTGAATAGGTTAATTAGGGTTTAATTAACTAATTACTGTTTAATTAAACTAATTAGTTAATTAGATTAAGTAAAGATGATTAATTAGCTTAATTAATTAATTAATTCATTCATTAATTCATTAATAATTTATTTTTATTTTATTTTCCTTTTTTTATTAAAACGTTATGGGGCAGGGCCCCCTTGTCAGTGGCCCAGAGGCCTTAGCGGGCACCGGGTCATGCGGTTACGGGCATGTGGGCGCAAGGGCGCTGGCGAAACGGGGCATAGCCCCAGGTGGGCGGGCGCCTGCCAGCCCGAGCGGGGTCAGGGGAAGCCAGGCACGGGCGCCGGCAGCCAGGGGCTGCACGGGCGCCGGCCGGATCAGAGCGGCGGGCCGGAGGGGAGGTGGCCAGGGGAAGAGGGCGCGAGGGAGGTCGGCGCGGCCGCGGGTCGAGCTCGCGTCCATAGTGGATGGCGGGGGAAGGCGGAGAGGCTTCGGCCGGGAACGGCGATGCATGCGGTGGCGCACAGGAGCACCAGCGCGCGTGGCTGCGGGGCGACGACAGCGGCGAGGCCGCGAGCGGCAAATGGGGGTGCGGCGACGTGGTCGCACGGGCGGGTGCGAGAGGGAGAG
>NW_025264021.1:0-1575 GCF_018294505.1 Triticum aestivum
TCAAAGATGCAATGTTGAATAAACGCTCAACGACGGTACTGTGCTGGTCCTAGGCTAGACCGTACTAGAGACGCGAGCCTAGAACACTAATGAGGTCACGGCGTAGCACAACTAGCATCAATGAAGGATACTAAGTAGCTCTTGACAGCAAGATATAAGTGAATATCACAACGGCAGTGAAGATAATGATGAAAAACAACTGCCAAGCAGGATATACAACAACTCTCTCTCCAACTTTCCTCTTGAAAAGTTTAAGACAATTTTCTGATAAATTCTTTCAAAGAATGCTATTAACTCAAGCTTTCCAATGCAAAAAGAATCACTCAATTCCGAGTTGATATGAGGAGTCAAAGAATTCTAAAACTGGCCTGAAAAATTGGAACAAGCTGTGTTCATGAACTTCGGAGGGCAAAAAGACCTATTTAGAAGCCGATTTTGAGGTGTCAAATATTGAACTTGCTTCTGCAATTATTTAGATGCGGCTCGTCGCTAGCTTCAATTTGAGTACTCAGGGAGCCAAAACGGACTTCGTATGAGGAAGATACACATGTTTTACTGAACAGTGCACAAAACAGATTCCAATCCGAATTCAGGTACGAGATTGATTCTAGATAGATCCAATTTTTTTTCTTCTCTCTTTTTTTTCTCACGCTTTTTTTTCTTTTTCTTCTCTCTCTTTTTCTTTTTTTTCCTTTTTTCTCTTTTTTTTCTCTATCTTTTTTTTCAAGACAAACTAGATAAGATGCAGATTGGATCAGGCGAAGATGTGAATGACCTCAACTATGATTATGACAATGAACAGTGCGTAGCACGTGGTGGAAATTAATAGATGGGATGGTGGACAGCGGAAGGGATAATGATGCAGCGGTGGCGTGACTAATGTGAACAGAACTCGAAACTCTAAAGGAACTAGACGCTAAGACCAGCAACTTACACGACGATGCAACCGATAATTCAACTATGCAAGCAATGAATAGAAAATTGCAAAGGCTCAGACTGGCTTGGATAAAGGATGAACAGATCTAACTTTTTTTTGTGTGGCTTTTTCTTGGACAATAGGTAAGAAAATAAATCTAATCTAGCAAAACTGGAAATTCTCACCGAGCAACCTGAAAACTGATACCACTTGATAGAGGCGAGGGTGTCCCGATCTTTCGATGAGATGATAACTATCGATTTGGTGGAGACGACTTTGACGATCCGACTACAAACGTGCACGACGTTGCGCCTTAGCAATCGCTAAACCAATCTCCTGAGGTTACTGACGATGCCGGAAGCACGGTCAGCCTGACCACGAAGGTCTATTCCTGCAAGCAATCGAAGAACGAGCAAGAATATGATAAAGCAATCTGAATATTGCAAATATATATGAGGTATTGATAATGGTGGGGATCCGTAAGCGGTCTTGGTCTGGTCGTTGGACACAAACGAAGTACACGAAGTTGCGTTGGCTAACTTTTAACTAAACAAATCCCAAGGAAAAGCTACTAGATGGATCTACTTATATAGGAGCAAGGGGTGGAGGCCAAGGAGGTGGGAGGACGTCCCAAGGCAGCCTAAAACTAAATCTAGGTC
>NW_025264022.1:0-1575 GCF_018294505.1 Triticum aestivum
CTCGCCCTCGTACGCCGCCCGCCGGCCTCCCTCGCCCACCGCGTCGCCTCTCGCCCGCCCTCAACGCCGCCGGCCGGCCTCGCTGCCCTCAACGTCGCCGGTCGGCCTCGCCGCCCTCAACGCCGCCCCCCAATCCACCTCGGGCCGGCCTCGCCGCCCTCAACGCTGCTCTACAGAGAGCGATGAGATCGTGGAGAGAGAGAGAATTTTTTTTGTTCTTTTTAATTTTAACTAGTTAATTAGTTTAACAAAAACGATAAAATAACTTAAAACTTGATAATTAACAAAAAAAAACGTAAAATTTGATAATTAAGAAAAAAAACGTATATACGGAGAGGGGGCGACGAGGGGGGCGGCGATGTGCGCGGTGTTTTTTTTAGGGATCGAGAGGGGACGGCGAGGGTTATAAATGTGTGTTGTCCTCGCCTCCCTCTCCGTGACGCCGTCGTCTGCCGCCCCGTCTCGCACTCTACCGCGACACCCTCTCCCACCCCTTCCTCGCCCCTTCCTTTTGCCACCGCCCTTTCGCCACCGCCACCGCCACCGCCCCCCTTCTTCACTTAATTAATTTGTTTTTACTACACGTTTTCAGGACTGACATAATGGCGGACGATAGAGCTGACCCGATTATGGACAACTATGATCCGGACGGTGAAGCACATATGTTCGGCATCATAAACGGCGATATTCTATATGTGCCGACCGGACAAGAAGAAGATGATATCTCTTCTTATCTGAACCTTGACGGTGAAGATGAAGGGCGCCGTCAGCAAGATGATGCCGAACAAACGTCGATAAACGACGATCTTCAAATGGAAGTAGCAACCACCTCCGGCGCCGAGGTATATATATATACATTGAGCCTCTGGTGATACAAACTAACTAATTTGAATAAATATGTGTGGACTAACGCGCGCGACTCTCTTTCTTATTTTAGCCCTCGGCCGGATCGTCGAAACAATCGAGTACGTCGTCAAAGCGTGGCGCAACCAAGACGATGAAACAAGGAGAAACATGCACCATCGAGGTTGTCGACAGTGCAACCGGCAGGCCGTTGGAGCCCCGCAAGAACGCCACCAAGTTTGTCAACCAATGCGGAGCCATTGTTAGAGACAACGTCTCGATCACCGTCCAGGAGTGGAATAAGCCAAAGAGGAACGAAGCGCTGGTTTCACTTTCGTCGATAAGAGAACAAAAAAAGATTGCTTCAAAAAGCTTATGGAACATTTCGTTCTACCTCCGGAATACAACAAATTCGATGAGGAGGGTAACAAGATTGAGGAAAACAAGGAGAGGAGGAGGCTAGTCAAACAGTTCGCTCTTCATAAGATGGCCGACGCATTCCGGAAATTCAAGCAAAATCTAGCCCATGACTTTGTCAAGCAGAACAAGACTCCGGATTTCAAAGGACAATATGAGAAACTGAAACATGATTGGCCAGAATTTGTGAAGCAAAAGAAATCGGAGCAGTTCATTCAAATATCGAAAAAAATAAGGAAAATGCGGCTAAGAAGGAGTACAATCATATTATGGGGCCAGGAGGGTATCGCCTTTGGGAGCCTAGGTGGGAGAAGA
>NW_025264023.1:0-1575 GCF_018294505.1 Triticum aestivum
AACGGTCAGGTGACGACCTGGTGATACTTCCGAGAAGACATTCAAAAATCACGAACCACCGGTATGTTACTAAGCTCGAGAACAATCTCGCTTTTGAGGGCAAGACGATATGATCAAATGAGTGAGGACTTGACAAGATCCTAACTCATCAATCGAAGGGTGAACCAGGAGAATGGACTAGGTAGCACGATCAATCTTAGAATGATGATTCAATAACCAACACACTAAGAATGAAATTATTGTCCTTTAACTACCCAGCAACGAGGTTGCTAGGCGTATTGATTTCACACATCACAATTCATTTGTCGGTATTCCGGTTGCATCAACACGAAGACCGAGGAATGACTAATGATGGCAAGAAGTATCACTGTACCAAGAGTTCATAGGATGGTGTGCAATTCCTATAACAATCCCGATATAAAGATGGTAATACTCCAAGGTAGAACAGAACAAAAGCTGGATTAGCAATTTGATCTACGGAGCACAACTTCTTTGACCCAATCCTGGATATGGAAGAGGTACTGGAGTTTGTTTCTCCTAGTCATTCAGGACAGAATGGCTTGACGGACCACAAGAGTAATAAGCATTGATAACACGAATGCACAATTACTCCTGGCTATCAATTGATAGACGAGGGCCAGAAAACAACTAAAGAGGGACAACTCAAAGGAACATATGATTTTCTGAGTTGTGAATGCATAGATTAGCATGTCGAATGAGTTCAACATATTTCTTCCGGACAATCCATGCGGAAAGGTAGAACTGGCAGAGTCACAATTATGAATGGAGAACCCATCGAGAGCACTCCTGTTGTGATCTTTTGATCTAACAAACTTTTGCCGTAAGTGGTTCATGGTATTTGGAAGAAGGATATACCACGGACCTTGAGGACTATTGCAAAGGTTACTAATAACCTAAAGGAACGAGCAAAACTATCAACATGAAGCAAGTAGGGTGAATCTCGGGTTCAAAACCCAGGGATAGAATACCTACTAACTATGTGGCATCACGGGATGCTTTCGAGAATAAAGGCCAGAATCATCACACTGGGACACAAAAGCATTACTAAATTGCTAGATGATCCCCTAAGACACCTAGGGTCATAATAATATCTCCAACATATATGTCGAGGCAACAGAGTACCTCAACTCACCGATTAGTGTGGTTAATCTGGCCCATGGGAACATTGAAACGGGAAGAAAGGATTTGCAAATGCATCAGACTACTTAGAAACCTGGGATGACTCGGACAGCATAACGGCTGTAAATGCTCAGAAAAGACTTGAGACATTCACAAAAATGGTGGCATAACCACTCAGAAGCACAATATCAAGATTTCGAGATCAACAATTAACATACGGAAGTAGTAGAAACTGAACTCAAGCTTAAATCCAACAATCTTATAAGTCTACGAATTAGTAACGCGTGATCCTGATAGAAAGAAGAGATAGCCTAGTTCCTTAACCCCGTAGGAAAGATAAGATGACTCAGATCAGAAGGGCATGAGGTATAAGGAGTAAAAAGAGCCTTACGTTCCATCCCACAATCAATTCCCCTACATATAACTAAGAATTTC
>NW_025264024.1:0-1575 GCF_018294505.1 Triticum aestivum
AGGACACGTTCCGCACCAGAGTGGTACGGCAACCCTGTCCTGGAAATCATGTTGTTAGACAACAATGAACCTTCGAACTATGAAGAAGCGATGGCGGGCCCGGATTCCAACAAATGGCTTGAAGCCATGAAATCCGAGATAGAATCCATGTATGAAAACAAAGTATGGACTTTGACAGACTTGCCCGATGATCGGCGAGCAATAGAAAACAAATGGATCTTTAAGAAGAAGACGGACGCGGATGGTAATGTTACAATCTATAAGGCTCGACTTGTCGCTAAGGGTTATCGACAAGTTCAAGGGATTGACTACGACGAGACTTTCTCTCCCGTAGCGAAGCTGAAGTCCGTCCGAATCATGTTAGCAATTGCCGCATACTATGATTATGAGATATGGCAAATGGACGTCAAAACGGCATTCCTTAACGGGCATCTTAAGGAAGAACTGTATATGATGCAGCCGGAAGGTTTTGTCGATCCTAAGAACACTAACAAAGTATGCAAGCTCCAGCGATCCATTTATGGACTGGTGCAAGCATCTCGGAGTTGGAACATTCGCTTTGATGAGATGATCAAAGCGTTTGGGTTTATGCAGACTTATGGAGAAGCCTGTGTTTACAAGAAAGTGAGTGGGAGCTCTGTAGCATTTCTCATATTATATGTAGATGACATACTCTTGATGGGAAATAATATAGAATTTCTGGACAGCATTAAGGCCTACTTGAATAAGTGTTTTTCAATGAAGGACCTTAGAGAAGCTGCTTATACATTAGGCATCAAGATCTATAGAGATAGATCGAGACGCCTCATAGGTCTTTCACAAAGCACATACCTTGATAAAATTTTGAAGAGGTTCAAAATGGATCAGTCCAAGAAGGGGTTCTTGCCTATGTTACAAGGTGTGAGATTGAGCTCGGCTCAGTCACCGACCACGGCAAAAGATAAAGAAGAGATGAGTGTCATCCCCTATGCTTCAGCCATAGGATCTATTATGTATGCCATGCTGTGTACCAGACCCGATGTAAACCTTGCCGTAAGTTTGGTAGCAAGATACCAAAGTAATCCCGGCAAGGAACACTGGACAACGGTCAAGAATATCCTGAAGTACCTGAAAAGGACGAAGGACATGTTTCTCGTTTATGGAAGAGACGAAGAGCTCGTCGTAAAGGGTTACGTCGATGCTAGCTTCGACTCAGATCTGGATGACTCTAAGTCACAAACCGGATACGTGTATATGTTGAATGGTGGAGCAGTAAGCTGGTGCAGCTGCAAGCAGAGCGTCGTGGCGGGATCTACGTGTGAAGCGGAGTACATGGCAGCCTCGGAGGCAGCGCATGAAGCGATTTGGGTGAAGGAGTTCATCACCGACCTAGGAGTCATACCCAATGCGTCGGGGCCGATCAAACTCTTCTGTGACAACACTGGAGCTATTGCCCTCGCCAAGGAGCCCAGGTTTCACAAGAAGACCAGGCACATCAAGCGTCGTTTCAACTCCATCCGTGAAAATGTTCAAGATGGAGACATAGAGATTTGCAAAGTGCACACGGATCTGAATGTCGCAGATCCACTGACTAAA
>NW_025264025.1:0-1575 GCF_018294505.1 Triticum aestivum
GATGGCCTCGGTGTGAACCTGGGTGGCAGGGCGGTGTTGGGTACCCACACGCGGCGCTTCTGAGGACCAGCACCGGATGAGGAACCCATGTCACGGCCATGCTTGCGTGTTGCGTCATAGTCAGTCTGACCAGTTTCAGCACTGATGGCTTTGTTGACAAGTTTCTGAAAAGATGTGCACTCATGCAGACGGAGGTCACGACGAAGCTCAGGACTAAGGCCCTTACGGAACCTTGCTTGCTTCTTGGCATCAGTAGACACCTCCTCAGTTGCATATCGTGCGAGATTACCAAACTCCCTGCTGTAAACATCCACAGAAAGTCGGCCTTGGGTGAAACTGCAAAATTCCTCACGTTTACGGTCCATGAGACCCTCCGGAATGTGATGTTCACGGAAAGCCTCGCTGAATTCAGCCCAAGTAGTGACATGGCCCGCTGGGCGCATAGCTCCATAATTCTCCCACCATAGACTGGCGGGGCCTTCAAGATGATATGCAGCAAAGGTGACCTTGTCAGCCTCCGCTACCAGCGCGGAACGCAGTTTGTGAGCGATACTGCGAAGCCAGTCATCAGCGTCGAGAGGCTCGACGGAGTGGTGGAACATGGGTGGATGTAATTTGATAAAATCACTGAGTGACACCACGTTAGTCCTCTGATGGTGTGCTGTGTTCTGTTCAATACGCTCCAACAAACGGTTGGTCTCCCGCTTGTTTCTCTTAGCTTCCATCATAACCTCGGCTAGGGAAGGAGGATGAGGCAGATTTGCATCCCTGACTTCACTGCCTTCGGCCTGCTCTTGAGGAGCAGGGTTAGTGCGCGTGTTGACCATCCTAGGTAAACAAGACAATGATTTAGTCAGGATGATAAAATTCCGACATAGGATATAAAATGTAAGGAATAACTCGAAATGCAAGATGATCATCCGTATGACATGGTAGATACAGAAACTGCTTCTTTTATTCCATCGTCATACACACCATACAGGGTTTAGTACAAGACCAAACGAAGTACTATTACGGTGAGAAAAGGATTACATCTCATCGGAGGCATCCCAAGCTCCTATACATTATTTTTCTACACCTCCGGAAAGAGTACAAACTAGGTCATATCCCACGAGTCACGCGGGACGATAGACGACACAGCTAGTGCGAACTAATGATACTACCACTAACTCAGACCGATCCGTAGTAGTCCTCGTAGAAGTCACCTCCATAGCCTGGAAGCTCAACATGATCATCCGGAAACAGACGATCTCGCGGAGCTTGTGGACCATAGGGGCTAGGATGAGGCCTTGGACCAACAGACGGTGGCCTGCGGGGACCGCGAGGTGGGGTGATGCCTCCTACATCACGCCAACCCATCACGTCTGGCAGAGCAGATCTCACAGGATAGAGATCACGCATATCTGAATATCCAGCTTGCACCGCCGGTGCGAACCGAGTCAAAGTGGCCCAGTGGTCAGCACGGGTATTGAAGAGCTCTAACCTTAAGGCCCGATTTTCACGGTCCTTATCCTCGAGCATCTCAGCAGTGGTGCGAGTCCGTGAATCCTCCTGAGTGGGGTCAGCATAGATAGC
>NW_025264026.1:0-1575 GCF_018294505.1 Triticum aestivum
TTTTTTTGCACTTCATCGTCTAAGTCCACTGCCATGTACATGTATACTTAGCGTTTAGAAGATATACCCCCGTAAAAACTCTTTCTGCCCTGTACATATATACTTTACGTTTAGAAGATATACACTGGTCAGGATCGCGTGGTCTTTGTCTAAGTTCAGACGTCTGTTACAAAGGCTGATTGTGTAGTTATTTTTCTTAAACCAGTATATAAATACATATTCAATGGTTGTTACCAGATATTATATTGTACTGGTAAATTGTGTCTAAAACCAGTGTTTTGCGGCGTCTAACATAAATAGCTGATAAGGACTTGTTTTTCATAAAACATGGGTTACTTTCCTGTCTATTCAAACGAAATACGTAAGAAACTGTGGTCCAAAACTATGGGGTCTAACACCTTCTACAACAATGTTGAACAAGCTATAAACTACTATGCTGCCCCATCCATCCAAAATCTACAACATTTTTAATGCAGGTCCATGTACTACTACGAAAACACTGTAATCTGTTAATTTATTGCCCGTACATAATATATAAATACTTAACTTGGTAGATATTACAATCTCTTTTAGGTCATTTGATGTGAGATATACTATTGTTTAATTATTCTATCTTATAGACAGCAACACAGTTTTATCGTTTGAGTTTACGATTACTTGAAGTCATATAATTGTTATGAACCTTGATCTTCCTTTTTTACAGCACAATCTGGATTAGGAGCTCGCGCCCATTCCCTATCGAGATTAGCCTACGGATCATCCGAGACACCATCCTAGGAGATGGACTTGTCCATCCGTTATGCTTCAATCTAGCTGTGCGTAAGATTACTACCGACGCAGCAGAGAGGAGCGCAGGCACCAGCTCTGTTGGAAAGACACATTTTTTCAATTTGGGATTCCATGTGCGAGCACGGGCGCTAAGGCAGACTTGGTTAAGCAAAGAACATCGCACCAGTGCACTGATTAACAATGTCGTGCTTGAGCCTTTTCCAAGATACGACGTGTTTCACACCCCTACAATTGTAAGTAATCTCATTATTATAAATTAGTTGGTTACTTTGTTTGCCATTTACCTTTGTCTACCAAATGCAGTATCTTCTACCACTGTCACTCGTGGATTCGTCCTACGGTCTTTTAGCAGTGAACATGGAAATGGAGAGGACTATCGTTATTGATTATTCGAACCAGACTGTATTTCATTTTGAGGAGGACCCCCATGGCACTGAACTTCAGAGGGAATCCCTTTTAGTGAAGCAAGAATTGAGCTTTGTCTTGCAACAGGAGGCCCCTGATAGGAACAGCCAACTTGTGGAATGGCCTGAACAACAGAACATTCATGTTTCACCTCGGCGGTACTATTCTAAATTTGGCTTGCATATTAGTGCGTGCTCCAATATAGCTATTACAATATGTTTGCTTTTGTGACAGCATGGACTCCGGATTCAAAGTTTTACAGGAGATGGCCCATTTGTATGAAACCATCGGGAATGACATGGTTCATAACATGCCTAGGACTGACGTAAGTGATTTTGTAATGAGGTTACAGCTTGCATATATTTGCTAAATATATCTTCT
>NW_025264027.1:0-1575 GCF_018294505.1 Triticum aestivum
TGATATGGCCAGAAGTTGTGATGAATGATGAATTGTGATGTATGAGATCATGTTCTTTGTAATAGGATTCACGACTTGCATGTCGATGAGTATGACAACCGGCAGGAGCCATAGGAGTTGTCATTATTTTTTGTATGACCTGCGTGTCATTGAATAACGTCATGTAAACTACTTTACTTTATTGCTAAACGTTAGTCATAGAAGTAGAAGTAGTCGTTGGCGTGACAACTTCATGAAGACACGATGATGGAGATCATGATGATGGAGATCATGGTGTCAAGCCGGTGACAAGATGATCATGGAGCCCCGAAGATGAAGATCAATGGAGCTATATGATATTGGCCATATCATGTCACAACTATATAATTGCATGTGATGTTTATTATGTATTATGCATCTTGTTTACTTAGGACGACGGTAGTAAATAAGATGATCCCTTGTAAAATTTCAAGAAGTGTTCTCCCCTAACTGTGCACCGTTGCTACAGTTCGTCGTTTCTAAGCACCACGTGATGATCGGGTGTGATGGATTCTTACGTTCACATACAACGGGTGTAAGACAGTTTTACACAGCGAAAACACTTAGGGTTAACTTGACGAGCCTAGCATGTGCAGACATGGCCTCGGAACACGGAGACCGAAAGGTCGAACACGAGTCGTATGGAAGATACGATCAACATGAAAATGTTCACCGACGATGACTAGTCCATCTCACGTGATGATCGGACACGGGCTAGTCGACTCGGATCGTGTAACACTTAGATGACTAAAGGGATGTCTAATCTAAGTGGGAGTTCATAATTTGATTAGAACTTTATTATCATGAACTTAGTCTAAAACCTTTGCAAATATGTCTTTTAGATCAATGGCCAACGCTAATGTCAACATGAACTTCAACGCGTTCCTAGAGAAAACCAAGCTGAAAGATGATGGCAGCAACTATACGGACTGGGTCCGGAACCTGAGGATCATCCTCATAGCTGCCAGGAAACAATATGTCCTAGAAGGACCGCTAGGTGACGCTCCCGTCCCAGAGAACCAAGACATTATGAATGCTTGGCAGTCTCGCGCTGATGATTACTCCCTCGTTCAGTGCGGCATGCTTTACAGCTTAGAACCGGGGCTCCAAAAGCATTTTGAGCATCACGGAGCATATGAGATGTTCGAAGAGCTGAAACTAGTTTTTCAAGCTCATGCCCGGGTCGAGAGATATGATGTCTCCGACAAGTTCTACAGTTGTAAGATGGAGGAAAACAGTTCTGTCAGTGAGCACATCCTGAAGATGTCTGGGTTGCACAACCGTATGACCCAGCTGAACATTAACCTCCCAGATGAGGCGGTCATTGACAGAATCCTCCAGTCGCTCCCACCAAGCTACAAGAGCTTTGTGATGAACTACAACATGCAGGGAATGGAAAAGACCATTCCTGAAGTGTTCTCGATGCTGAAGTCAGCAGAGGCTGAAATCAAGAAAGAACATCAAGTGTTGATGGTCAATAAGACCACTAAGTTCAAGAAGGGCAAGGGTAAGAAGAACTTCAAGAAGGACGGCAAAGATGTTGCCGCGCCTGGTAAG
>NW_025264028.1:0-1574 GCF_018294505.1 Triticum aestivum
TTTCCTACCAATATATCCCCCTAGGGCATGCATAGTAGTACTTTGCTTCGAGGGCTAATAAAATTTTGCAATAAGTATATGAGTTCTTTATGACTAATGTGAGTCTATGGATTATACGCACTCTTACCTTTCTGCAATTTGCTAGCCTCTACGGTACCATGCATTGCCCTTTCTCACCTCGAGACGTGGTGCAAACTTCGCCGGTGCATCCAAACCCCGTGATATGATACACTCTATCACACATAAGCCTTATTATATCTTCCTCAAAACAGCCACCATACCTACCTATTATGGCTTTTCCATGGTCATTCTGAGATATATTGCCATGCAACTTCCACCGCTTCCGTTTGATGACTTGAGCATTCATTGTCATATTGCTTTGCATGATCATATAGCTGACATAGCAGTTGTGGCTCAGCCACCGTTCATCATTTTTCATACATGTTACGCTAGATCATTGCACATCCTGGTACATTGCCAGAGGCATTCATATAGAGTCATACTTTGTCATAGGTATCGAGTTGTAATTTTTATTTGTTTTGAGTTATAAGTAAATAATAGTGTGATGATCATCATTATGCATTTTTAGAGCAGTGCCCCAGTGAGGAAAGGATGATGGAGACTATGATTCCCCCACAAGTCGGGATGAGATTCCGGACAATGAGAGAAACAAAAGAAAAAGAAAAAAAGAAAAAGAAAAAAAGAAGAAGAAAGAAAAAAGAAAGAAAAATAAATAAAGAGAGAAGGGGCATTGTTAGTATCCTTTACCACACTTGTGCTTCAAAGTAGCACCATGTTTTTCATATGGAGAGTCTCCTATGTTGTCACTTTCATATACTAGTGGGAATTTTTCATTATAGGATTAGATGCACACCCACTTAGTTTCATATTGAGCTTTCATACACTTATAGTTCTTAGTGCATTCGTTGCATGGCAATCCCTACTCCTCACGTTGATATCAATTGATGGGCATCTCCATAGCCCGTTGGTTAGCCGCATCGATGTGAGACTTTCTTACTTTTTTGTCTTCTCTATATTTACCCCTATCATCATACTATATTCCACCCGTAGTGCTATATCCATGGCTTGCGCTCATGTATTGCGTGAGGGTTGAAAAAGCTGAAGCGCATTAAAAAGTATGAACCAATTGCTCAACTTGTCATCGGGGTTGTGCATGATAAATACTTTGTGTAAAGAAAACAGAGCATGACAAGACTATATGATTTTGTAGGGATAGCTTTCTTTAGCATTGATATTTTGAAAGACATGATTGTTTTTTGGGATGCCTGAGTACTGATGTCTTTATGTCAAATTATAGACTATTGCTTTGAATCACTTATGTCTTAATATTCATGCCATGATTAGATATATGATCAAGTTTATGCTAGGTAGCATTCCACATCAAAAATTATCTTTTTTATCATTTACCTGCTCGAGGATGAGCAGGAATTAAGCTTGGGGATGCTGATACGTCTTCGTCGTATCTATAATTTTTGATTGTTTCATGCCAATATTATACAACTTTCACATATTTTGGCAACTTTTTATATGATTATTTGGACTAACCTATTGAT
>NW_025264029.1:0-1574 GCF_018294505.1 Triticum aestivum
GTGTTGATAACCGACACATAAACGCACCCCGGGGATCGCAAATCGTGTAAATCGCTCTAGGACCCCAAAACGGTGAATAATAGTGCACCAAACGGACCAGAATCGGCCAAAACTGCGATTGTTGATGACCGACAAGTAAGCGCACCGTAGGGTTTGTCAATCGTGGAAATCACTTTGGGATGCCAAAACTGTGTAATAGTTCAAAAACAGGCCAAAATCGGCCAAAACTGCGAGTCTTGACGACCAACACGCAAGCACACCTTGGGGTTCGACAAAAATGGAAATCTCTTTGGGACCCCAAAACGGTGAGTAATAGTCCACGAAACGGGTCGGAATCAACAAAACCTGCGAGTGTTGATGACCGACACGTAAACGCACCCAGAGGTTCTTCAATCGTGGAAATCTCTCCGGGACCCCAAAACAGCGAGTAATAGTGCACGAGACGGCCAGAATTAACCAAAATTGTGAGTGTTGATGACCGACACATAAACGCACCCCCGGGGTTCGTCAATCGTGGAAATCACTTCGGGACCCCAAAACTGAGTAATAGTCCAAGAAACTGGCCAGAATCGGCCAAAACTGCGAGACTTGACGACCAACACGTAAGCACACCTTGGGGTTCGACAGCAATGGAAATCGCTTTAGGACCCCAAAACGGTGAGTAATAGTCCACGAAAAGGACAGAATCGACAAAAACCGCGATTGTTGATGACCGAAACATAAACGCACCAGGGGTTCGTCAATCGTGGAAATCCCTCCGGGACCCGAAACAGCGAGTAATAGTCCACAAAATGGGCCAGAATCGGCCAAAACTGCGAGTGTTGATGAACGACACGTAAGTGCATCTTTGGGTTCAACAACTATGGAAATCGCTTCGGGACCCCAAAAAGGTGAGTAATAGTCCACGAAACGGGTCAGAATTGGCGAGAACTATGAGTGTTGACGACGGGCACGTAAACACACCCCCGGGATCGTGAATCGTGGAAATCGCTCTGGGACCCCAAAACAGTGAGTAATAGTCCACGAGACGGACCAGAATTGGGCAAAATGGTGAGTGTTCATAACCGACACATAAACGCACCCCGGGGATCGCAAATCGTGTAAATCGCTCTAGGACCCCAAAACGGTGAATAATAGTGCACCAAACGGACCATAATCGGCCAAAACTGCGATTGTTGATGACCGACAAGTAAGCGCACCGTAGGGTTTGTCAATCGTGGAAATCACTTCGGGATGCCAAAACTGTGTAATAGTTCAAAAACGGGCCAAAATCGGCCAAAACTGCGAGTCTTGACGACCAACACGCAAGCACACCTTGGGGTTCGACAAAAATGGAAATCTCTTTGGGACCCCAAAACGGTGAGTAATAGTCCACGAAACGGGTCGGAATCAACAAAACCTGCGAGTGTTGATGACCGACACGTAAACGCACCCAGAGGTTCTTCAATCGTGGAAATCTCTCCGGGACCCCAAAACAGCGAGTAATAGTGCACGAGACGGCCAGAATTAACCAAAATTGTGAGTGTTGATGACCGACACATAAACGCACCCCCGGGGTTCGTCAATCGTGGAAA
>NW_025264030.1:0-1574 GCF_018294505.1 Triticum aestivum
CGGTGAACATCTTCATGTTGATCGTATCTTCTATACGACTCATGTTCGACCTTTCGGTCTCCGTGTTCCGAGGCCATGTCTGTACATGCTAGGCTCGTCAAGTTAACCCTAAGTGTTTCACGTGTGTAAATCTGTCTTACACCCGTTGTATGTGAACGTTAGAATCTAACACCCGATCATCACGTGGTGCTTCGAAACACGAACTGTCGCAACGGTGCACAGTTAGGGGAGAACACTTCTTGAAATTGTTGTAAGGGATCATCTTATTTACTACCGTCGTTCTAAGCAAATAAGATGTATAAACATGATAAACATCACATGCAATCAAATAGTGACATGATATGGCCAATATCATTTTGCTCCTTTTGATCTTCATCTTCGGGGCTCCATGATCATCATCGTCACCGGCATGACACCATGATCTCCATCATCGTGTCTTCATGAAGTTGCCTCGCCAACTATTACTTCTACTACTATGGCTAACGGTTAGCAATAAAGTAAAGTAATTACATGACGTTTAAGTTGACACGCAGGTCACAAATAAATAAAGACAACTCCTATGGCTCCTGCCGGTTGTCATACTCATCGACATGCAAGTCGTGATTCCTATTACAAGAACATGATCAATCTCATACATCACATATATCATTCATCACATCCTTTTTGGCCATATCACATCACATAGCATACCCTGCAAAAACAAGTTAGACGTCCTCTAATTGTTGTTTGCATGTTTTACGTGGCTGCTATGGGTTTCTAGCAAGAACGTTTCTTACCAACGCATGAACCACAACGTGATATGCCAATTGCTATTTACCCTTCATAAGGACCCTTTTCATCGAATCCGATCCGACTAAAGTGGGAGAGACAGACACCCGCCAGCCACCTTATGCAACTAGTGCATGTTTGTCGGTGGAACCGGTCTCACGTAAGCGTACGTGTAAGGTTGGTCCGGGCCGCTTCATCCCATGATGCCGCCGAATCAAGATAAGACTAGTAACGGCAAGCATATTGAACAATATCGACGCCCACAACTACTTTGTGTTCTACTCGTGCAAAGAATCTACGCAATAAACCTGGCTCTGATACCACTGTTGGGGAACGTAGCAGAAATTCAAAATTTTCCTACGTGTCACCAAGATCTATCTATGGAGAGACTAGCAACGAGGGGAAGGAGAGTGCATCTACATACCCTTGTAGATCGCTAAGCGGAAGCGTTCAAGTGAACGGAGTTGATGGAGTCGTACTCGTCGTGATTCAGATCACCGATGATCCTAGTGCCGAACGGACGGCACCTCCGCGTTCAACACACGTACAGCTCGACGATGTCTCCCACGCCTTGATCCAGCAAGGAGAGAGGGAGAGGTTGAGGAAGACTCCATCCAGCAGCAGCACAACGGCGTGGTGGTGATGGAGGAGCGTGGCAATCCTGCAGGGCTTCGCCAAGCACCTACGGGAGAGGAGGAGGTGTCACGGGAGGGAGGGAGGCGCCAAGGGCTCAGGTGTGGATGCCCTCCCTCCCCTCCACTATATATAGGGGCAGGGGAGAGGGGGGAGGCGCAGCCTTGCCCCTT
>NW_025264031.1:0-1574 GCF_018294505.1 Triticum aestivum
GACGTGGAGGTAGTCGTTGTTGTTGTTGTTGGAGAGGTGTGTTAGGTGCAGCGGGTGGTGGTGGTGGAAGACGCGCGAGCAATTCATTAAACTTGTTATCGAGCTTTGTTTCGAACGTCTTCTCCATGCCATCTATCTTCTCCATGGCCTCTTCAAATCTGTTTAGCACGTCTTGCACCTGTCCACTCATCATTTGCTGAAATTTATCATGCAAATCCTTATTCGTCATGTTCTCCCAGTCAGTCTCGTCGGCTTGTGATCCTGGCATGGTTAGCAGCAATAGAAACACACAAGAATATGATCCTACAGACTACTAACAAGAGGTGGTGGTGGGTGTCACAAATCCGTCAAGCAAATCTCAAATTCTTACCAGTTCTTACCCAGCAGCAGGCGGTGATCGGCAACCGTTGTAGTCAAAAACTCTCAAAGCTTGGATAGAGCGATTACCAGGGAGAGTCAAACGCACGACGTAGATGTATGTGGAGCTGGGAAGGCTTATAATATAGTAGCAAAAAGGGTCAGCAAATAATCAATTCAGAGATGCAAAGTTGAATAAACGCTCAACGACGGTACTGTGCTGGTCCTAGGCTAGACTGTGCTAGAGACGCGAGCCTAGAACACCAACAAAATCACGGCGCGGCATGTAAACAAGGGAAAAGCACACTCTGGAATTTTTTTTTGCTCTTTTTTTTTGCGCTGCTTTTTTTTTTTGCGAAAAATCACTATAATGGCGAGTGTCTCAAAACTCTTCCTAGCTCAAACTGACAAGATGGGCACGAAATTTTTTCGACCAATTTTTTTTTTGACTGCCCGGACGCAAAAACTGGAAACGGGTCAAAAAAACTTCCTATAATGGCACCTGTCTCAAAACACTCAGAAACACCTAAAAATAGGATAGCCAGAATTTTTTTCAAAAAATGCGTTTTCGAAAAATTTTGGGCCTAAACGGAGCATGGTTTCTGATGAGGACATCAATACCATTGTTACACTCACAACCCCTACTGCTACATATACGGAACCAATTACTAGAGCTCGCGCACGCCAATTAAATTATCAGGTACTTTCGTTTCTTGGTAATGATTCTAATGTTCATGAGAATTTGATGCTGCCTAAATTGGATACATTTGTTTTGCTTACAAATGAAGGGCCTAGCTTGGAGAAGGATGAACATTGGAGCAAGAACAAGCATGGAGATGATGCCATGCGCAAGGGGAACAAGAACGGAGTTACAAGTGATGATTTCAGGACTTTGAAGCCACCATAATGGGTGCATGAAGCCATGGACGAAATATACAAGATGCCACTTCATAAATTTCGTCCCGAGGCTATTATAGGTGCTGCGTCACCTTTTTATTGGGCCAGGCCCATGTAATTTCGAAATACATAAGTATAGGCTATTTTTAGAGTCCGTATGTGTGGGGAAACAAGAGATAGGGTTGATTTCGGACCCCTCCACCAAGGGCCACGAAATTCCCCCTCTCTTCCTCCATATATTCAGCCCTTAGGGCACCGTTTAGACTTTGGGTTTTGTTTAAGGGCTGTATATATGGAGGAAGAGGGGGGAATTTCGTGGC
>NW_025264032.1:0-1574 GCF_018294505.1 Triticum aestivum
ATCAACATAGAAGTACCTGGCCCAGATTGACCAAACGAAAAGGACTAAACCAAACCAAGAAAAGGACGCAATCCTTCCTTTAGTTTGCTCATTCGCTTAATTAGTTACATCGAAGATCTAGACAGAAGGTCCTGTGTTCAATTCCCACAATGTTGATTTATTTTGACCCAATTATTTTTCGCGGTCTCTATGAAAGCCCATAAAAGGCCCATCAACATAGAAGTACCTGGCCCAGATTGACCAAACGAAAAGGACTAAACCAAACCAAGAATACCTATTCCCTTTAATAGTAGGATAATTCCTTTTTTAATTTAGTAGCCCCAACACATTGAAGCCTATGGATCCTTCCTTTCAATATAGAAATCAACATAGAAGTACCTGGCCCAGATTGACCAAACGAAAAGGACTAAACGAAACCAAGAAAAGGATGCAATCCTTCCTTTAGTTTGCTCATTCGCTTAATTAGTTACATCGAAGATCTAGACAGAAGGTCCTGTGTTCAATTCCCACAATGTTGATTTATTTTGACCAAATTATTTTTCGCGGTCTCTATGAAAGCCCATAAAAGGCCCATCAACATAGAAGTACCTGGCCCAGATTGACCAAACGAAAAGGACTAAACCAAACCAAGAAAAGGACGCAATCCTTCCTTTAGTTTGCTCATTCGCTTAATTAGTTACATCGAAGATCTAGACAGGAGGTCTTGTGTTCAATTCCCACAATGTTGATTTATTTTTGACCCAATTATTTTTCGCGGTCTCTATGAAAGCCCATAAAAGGCCCATCAACATAGAAGTACCTGGCCCAGATTGGCCAAACGAAAAGTACTAAACCAAACCAAGAATACCTATTCCCTTTAATAGTTGGATAATTCCTTTTTGAATTTAGTAGCCCCAACACATTGAAGCCTATGGATCCTTCCTTTCAATATAGAAATCAACATAGAATTACCTGGCCCAGATTGACCAAACGAAAAGGACTAAACCAAACCAAGAAAAGGACGCAATCCTTCCTTTAGTTTGCTCATTCGCTTAATTAGTTACATCGAAGATCTAGGCAGAAGGTCCTGTGTTCAATTCCCACAATGTTGATTTATTTTAACCCAATTATTTTTCGCGGTCTCTATGAAAGCCCATAAAAGGCCCATCAACATAGAAGTACCTGGCCCAGATTGACCAAACGAAAAGGACTAAACCAAATCAAGAAAAGGACGCAATCCTTCCTTTAGTTTGCTCATTCGCTTAATTAGTTACATCGAAGATCTAGACAGGAGGTCTTGTGTTCAATTCCCACAATGTGGATTTATTTTGACCCAATTATTTTTCACAGTCTCTATGAAAGCCCATAAAAGGCCCATCAACATAGAAGTACCTGGCCCAGATTGGCCAAACGAAAAGGACTAAACCAAACCAAGAATACGTATTCCCTTTAATAGTTGGATAATTCCTTTTTCAATTTAGTAGCCCCAACACATTGAAGCCTATGGATCCTTCCTTTCAATATAGAAATCAACATAGAAGT
This sequence comes from Triticum aestivum, assembly GCF_018294505.1. NCBI lineage: Eukaryota > Viridiplantae > Streptophyta > Magnoliopsida > Poales > Poaceae > Triticum > Triticum aestivum. The sequence continues at coordinate 1,522 of NW_025264032.1, forward strand.
ACCTGGCCCAGATTGACCAAACGAAAAGGACTAAACCAAACCAAGAAAAGGAC
>NW_025264033.1:0-1574 GCF_018294505.1 Triticum aestivum
GACGTAGTTGAACGGATCCTCACAAACGCGACGTTATCGGAACCAACCCGAAGAAGCAATCACCGGAAAAGAAGCACACAACATAGTAAACACACAAGCATAAACAAGTCATGATGCACAAACAAGTATGATGCATGTCCGGTTTAATGAAGCATGGCATGGCAATTTGCACAAACAATCCTACAAATTAAATGGAGCTCAATATGCAACGAGTTGCATATTGACGAAACACCACGATAAGTTATTTAGTTTGATCCCGTTTATGTACCCAACAATATTAAATGTTGTTAAGCATGGCAAGAGGGTGAAGCAAATGAAAACTACCTATCTAGTCAAGGTTAAATGAGGCCGGGAGCAACGAACAACAATTTCGAAAACTCCTCATGAGCATAAATTAGGTTTGGTACTGTTCTGCCCTAAACAATATTTTAGAGTTGTTAAACATGCAAGATGAGTGCACCACGTTAAACTAGACATTTTTCTACCCCATTTACATATAAAGTTTATTTAATTCGGAGCTACGGTTATTTAGTTATGAAATAAAGCATTTTAGCATGGCATAGGAGTAAATTAATGCAAACAACATTTTAAGCATTTTAGCATGGGATGAAAATGGCATATTATTAATCTAGATGAAAAACTAAGCATTTTACATATATAAAGTTTTTACATATGATGCACAGATTATGAGTTATTATATGCATGAAGTGCAAGGGGGTTTCTGCAAATCTGTAATTCCTCGGATAATGCTAAATTCGTAGGACTGGAAAAAAAATGATATGGGCTGAAACTGGCTGGGCCACAACAGGAGAAAAAAAAAGGAGGGGCGCTGGGGGTCGGCTCACCCCTGGGCTGCGGCCCGGTCGGAGGGAGAGGCAGGCCAGCTGGGCTGGCGCGGTGCGGAGGAGGTGGCCCGGCTGGGCCTGGCGCTGCGGCCCACGCGGCTGGCGAAGGGAGCTGGGGAGGAGGCCGAGCGAGGCCGGCGCTGGAGATGGGCCGGGGAGCTGGCTGGCGCTGGGCCTGAAGGGGAGGGTCCACGAGGCCGGGCCGACGGGGGCGTTGTCCTCCTCCCGATCGGATCAGGAGCGAGGCACGGCGGCAGCAGCGCACCTTGAGGCTCCGGCGAGCCTCGAGGGCAGCAGGACAGCGGCGGGGACGGCCAAAACCGGCCGGATCCGGTGGAGAACGGGGCGGGGTCTCCGTTCCCGGCATCGGTGAGGGCCACCGACGTCGAGCGGAGCTTCACGAGGCGGCGGCGGCAGATCCTGCGGGGAGAAGAGAGAGAGCGAGGTGAGGGAGAGGTCGAGCCAGAGAAGGAAGGAGGAGACGGGCGCGGAGGCCGGTGACCTGATGCAGGCGGCGGACTGGTGAAGGTGATCGCCGGCGGCGGAGGCAACTCCAATGAGGCGGGGCAGAAACCCCTCGTCCCCTCGATCCAGATCGGGATCGAGGAGGGAGCGGCTCGGGCATGCGGGGAGCCGACGGGCTGCGGCGTACGGGCGACGGGGTCGGGCCCAGATCCGACCCGAGGCGGGCCTCCCATGGGCTCAGAGGGCCACGACGAAGTGGGCACT
>NW_025264034.1:0-1574 GCF_018294505.1 Triticum aestivum
CTTTGAAACATATTAAAAGTCAAGCTAAACTGAATCGTAGACATGCTAAATGGGTTGAATTCATTGAGACTTTCCCTTATGTCATTAAACACAAGAAGGGAAAAGAAAATGTTATTGCTGATGCATTGTCTCGTCGCTATACTATGCTTTCACAACTTGACTTCAAAATATTTGGTTTGGAGACCATCAAAGATCAATATGTGCATGATGCTGATTTTAAAGATGTAATGCAGAATTGTAAAGAAGGAAGAATGTGGAACAAGTTTGTCGTTAACGATGGATTTGTGTTTCGTGCTAACAAGCTATGCATTCCAGCTAGCTCCGTTCGTCTTTTGTTGTTGCAGGAGGCGCATGGAGGAGGATTAATGGGACACTTTGGCGTGAAGAAGACGGAGGACGTACTTGCTACACATTTCTTTTGGCCAAAGATGAGACGGGATGTTGAGCGTTTTATTGCTCGATTCACTACATGTCAAAAAGCTAAGTCACGACTCAATCCTCATGGTTTATATATGCCTTTGCCTGTACCTAGTGTTCCTTGGGAGGATATATCTATGGACTTTGTTTTAGGTTTACCTCGAACAAAGAAGGGGAGGGATAGCATATTTGTTGTCGTGGATAGATTCTCGAAAATGGCACACTTTATACCATGTCATAAAAGCGATGATGCTGTTAATGTTGCTGATTTGTTCTTTCGTGAAATTATTCGCTTGCATGGTGTGCCAAATACTATTGTTTCAGATCGTGATACTAAATTTCTTAGCCACTTTTGGAGATGTTTATGGGCTAAGTTGGGGACTAAACTGCTTTTTAGTACTACTTGTCACCCCCAAACTTATGGACAAACTGAAGTAGTCAATAGAACGTTGTCTACTATGCTTAGGGCTGTTTTGAAGAATAATAAGAAAATGTGGGAGGAATGCTTGCCTCATATTGAATTTGCTTATAATCGTTCATTGCATTCTACTACTAAGATGTGCCCTTTTGAAGTTGTGTATGGTTTCCTACCTCGTGCACCTATTGATTTGTTGCCTCTTCCATCTTCGGAGAAGGTTAATTTTGATACTAAACAACGTGCTGAATTGATTTTAAAAATGCATGAGTTAACTAGGGAAAACATTGAGCGTATGAACGCTAAATATAATCTTGCTGGAGATAAGGGTAGAAAACATGTTGTGTTTGCACCTGGAGATCTTGTTTGGTTACATTTGCGTAAGGATAGATTTCCTGATTTGCGCAAATCAAAGCTAATGCCACGTGTTGATGGTCCCTTTAAGGTGTTAGAGAAAATAAATGATAATGCATATAAACTTGAGCTGCCTGCAGATTTTGGGGTTAGTCCCACTTTTAACATTGCAGATTTGAAGCCTTATTTGGGTGAGGAAGATGAACTTCCGTCGAGGACGACTTCATTTCAAGAAGGGGAGGATGATGAGGACATCAATACAATTGTTACACCCACAGCCCCTGCTGCTATACATACTAGACCAATTACTAGAGCTCGTGCACGCCAACTAAATTACCAGGTACTTTCGTTTCTTGGTAATGATTCTAATGTTCATGAGAATATGATG
>NW_025264035.1:0-1574 GCF_018294505.1 Triticum aestivum
CCCCCCCCCCCCCAGGAAGAGGGTTCCTGCGGAGGTGATGTGGTATGCTCCTATAATACCACGGTTGAAACGTCTGTTCAGAAACGAAGAGCATGCCAAGTTGATGCGATGGCACAGTGAGGACCGTAAGAAAGACGGGAAGTTGAGAGCACCCGCTGACGGGTCGCAATGGAGAAAAATCGAGAGAAAGTATTGGGATGAGTTTGCAAAGGACCCAAGGAACGTATGGTTTGCTTTAAGCGCGGATGGCATTAATCCTTTCAGGGAGCAGAGCAGCAATCACAGCACCTGGCCCGTGACTCTATGTATGTATAACCTTCCTCGTTGGATGTGCATGAAGCGGAAGTTCATTATGATGCCAGTTCTCATCCAAGGCCCTAAGCAACCCGGTGACGACATTGATGTGTACCTAAGGCCATTAGTTGAAGAACTTTTACAGCTGTGGAATGGAAACGGTGTACGTACGTGGGATGAGCACAGACACGAGGAATTTAACCTAAAGGCGTTGCTGTTCGTGACCATCAACGATTGGCCCGCTCTCAGTAACCTTTTAGGACAGACAAACAAAGGATACCACGCATGCACGCACTGTTTAGATGACACTGAAAGTATATACCTGGACAAATGCAGGAAGAATGTGTACCTGGGCCATTGTCGATTTCTTCCGACCAACCATCAATGTCGAAAGAAAGGAAAGCATTTCAAAGGCGAGGCAGATCACCTGAAGAAGCCCGCCATGCGTACCGGTGATCACGTACTTGCTATGGTCAATGATTTGCACGTAATCTTTGGAAAGGGTCCCGACGGACTAGTTGTTCCGAATGACGCTGAGGTACACGCACCCATGTGGAAGAAGAAATCTATATTTTGGGACCTACTCTACTGGAAAGACCTAGAGGTCAGCTCTTTAATCGACGTGATGCACGTGATGAAGAACCTTTGCGTGAACGTGCTAGGCTTCTTGGGCGTGTATGGGAAGACAAAATATACACCTGAGGCACAGGAGGACCTGCAACGTTTGCACGAAAAAGACGGCATGCCTCCGAAGCAGTATAAAGGTCCCGCCAGCTACGCTCTTACGAAAGAAGAGAAAGAAATCTTCTTTGAATGCCTGCTGAGTATGAAGGTCACGACTGGCTTCTCGTCGAATATAAAGTGACTCAATAATATGCAAGGACGGATATTCTTGGTCTCAAGCACACTACACAGTTATACAGAACTCTACCTTGGTGACCCCGTATGTCGATGAACACAAGAACAGTCTGCGCTCCAAACACCCGGAACAGTGCGACAACTGGATTACATGTGAACACATCAGAACTTTCAGCAGTTGGTTGGAAACACGTCTCAGAGGTGACAACACTGTTTGTGATGAGCTGTACTTGTTGTCCAGGGGACCATCTTTGACTGTATTGACTTACAAAGGATACGAGATAAATGGGAATACATTTTACACGACCGCCCAAGTTCAAAAGAGCACCAACCAAAACAGCGGTGTCCGCTTTGATGCAGCAACCGAGAATTTTAAGGACACATATTATGGTTACATAGTGGACATATGGGAACTTGACTAC
>NW_025264036.1:0-1574 GCF_018294505.1 Triticum aestivum
CTCCATCGTTGCTCCCAGCTATAGGGCACAGGACACAGGAGAGGTAAGCACATGGGGAGCAACAGGAGGCTGAGATAGAAGAACAAGAGACATGTGTATTATTATTACCTTCGTCAGCTCGGTCCGGATCGCGACCATTCTTTCGGTTTCCTTCACTCTCCAGGAGGCAACTGTAGAAGAATGATTTCAAAACAAGTGTCAGGACCAAAACATGTAAAACAAAATCAACAGCAACACATAACAGGATGATTTCAAGTCCTTTGTCCTCTCCCTGATGCTAACAGAGTAATCGCTACGCACATGATAGGTATGGGAGGCCATAGAAAGTTTACCATCTCTGATAGCGGTTGGACCATCAGCAAACAGGGCAACAACGGCTAGAGTCATCGCGACATCTGGCATTTTGTTCATGTTGACATTGTGAAGATTGGCTTAAGCGTCTTACCTCGTTGGAGGGACGCGCTGCGTGTTTATATAACAGGGGCGCACCTCCCTGGATAGCGCATACAATCGGTTTGGATTACAACTTGTGAACCAAGAAAAGAGAGGGAGAGATAAGGCTACGGTTACAGGAGGATAGATCGATCCTAACAACCTAGCCGGTGCGTGCTATATGCTACGTTACAATATGTCACGTTACAATATGTTTAACACCCTCCCTTAATCACAACTTGGTCAAGTTGAGATTACGCTTGAATTCTTCAAAATTCTTTGTTGGTAATGCCTTGCTGAATCCATCTGCAACTTGGTCTCTAGAATGAACAAAACGGATCTCCAATCTTTTGTTAGCAACTCTTTCTCGAACAAAGTGGAAATCTATCTCAATATGTTTTGTTCTTGCATGAAAGACAGGATTAGCAGCCAAGTACGTGGCACCAAGATTGGCACACCAAATACGAGGAGCTTGACTCTGTCTTATACCAAGTTCCTTAAGCATGGACTGTACCCAGATTATCTCAGCTGTAGCATTTGCTAATGCTTTATATTCTGCCTCTGTGCTTGACCTTGAGACAGTGGCCTGTTTCTTTGCACACCAAGATATGAGATTAGGTCCAAAAAATATTGCAAAGCCACCAGTTGAGCGTCTATCATCAATATCTCCTGCCCAATCAGAATCAGAGAAAGCACTAACAAGAGTAGATGAAGACTTGTTAAAGGTGAGACCAACATTCACAGTGGCTTTCACATATCTGACTATACGCTTTGCAGCAGTCCAATGATTTGTAGTAGGTGCATGAAGAAACTGGCAAACTTTATTAACAGCAAATGAGATATCTGGCCTAGTAATTGTCAAGTACTGAAGGGCACCTACCAGACTTCTGTATTTAGTGTTATCTTCCTGATTCAGGAGTTCTCCTTCTGTAATAGACAATTTTTCTGTACTAGATAAAGGGGTTGGTGATGGCTTACATCCTTGCAGTCCAACTCTTTTAACAATATCATTGGCATATTTCTCCTGAGAAAGATGCAGTCCATCTCCAAGTTTCTTGACTTCAATGCCTAGGAAGAAGTGCAGGTCTCCTAGGTCTTTAAGTGCAAATTCTGCACACAAGTCCTTTAACAATCTTGTCACT
>NW_025264037.1:0-1574 GCF_018294505.1 Triticum aestivum
ACAAACACATATGCAACACCACAAACATATGCAACACCACGAACATACATAGATCTAGCTAGGCCATAAAAAGTGCATGTGCACATTGTTGTAGGGAGAACAACATAAATATAGCTTCCCCCCTTACTTACCTATCAAAACAAGGTAATTTAACCACTTAATTTGAATGAATCTATGGTGGAAATGAGGTGAAAAAGAGGAGGCACCCGAGACAAGGAGGAGGCGGTGGAGAGAATGAAGTGGGGAGAAAGTGAGTGTGGGAGGAAAGGCTGTCCAAAATATCTTGTTGCTGCCCACTTACTAATGGCGCACCAACCATAAATGCGTCATTAGTAATCCAGGTTACTAATGGTGCACCCTCTGGTGGTGCGCCATTAGTAGTTTTGCAAAAAAAAAGAAAAACAAACATACTAATGGCGCACTGTCCCACGGTGCGCCATTACTAGTTTAAACTAGTAATGGCGCACGGTGGAACAGTGCGCCATTAGTAGTTTTGCAAAAAAAGGAAAAAAATATAATAAAAAAACAACATTAGTGGCGCACTTTCTGACAGGTGCGCCATTACTAGTTACAACTAGTAATGGCGCACTTCGTCTGGATGCGCCATTAGTATGTTTGGACAGGCGCACTAGTTCAATTTTTTTTTGATACTAATGACGCACCTTAGGCCAGGTGCGCCATTAGTAGTTTCAACACTAATGGCGTATCAGAAGGTGGCGCGCCATTAGTATATACTAATGGCACACCACTTGTCTGGTACGCCATTAGTGTCAATCCCATCTATAGCCCTTTTTCTAGTAGTGTTGCTTTGTGCGGATATCCAAATGAACGTAAACTTTAAGCGTTCTTATTGATGGCAACTGCTCCATGAACGTCATGTCCGAGCATATATTTCCTTCAGATTATTCAAGTGTCCGGAGTCCAGACCAGCAAATTCTTTGCTTTTTCGATGCCTATTCCGAGGAGTAGCATCTTTGCTTTTTCGATGCCATTGTGTACAACTTTCCTTGGAGCATCCAAATCGAGGGCAACTTTAATTTTCCTCGAGACCCGCACCCCTCATGAAAGTTAAAACTATAGTTTCCATTATACTACTTGCCGTCAGGTTATATGAAGACATAACGAAACAACCATTAAATTGGTTTCGTAATGCTGTGTCTTAAATCACAAATCAACTAATTACCGTATGGTTGTGTCTATGACAATGGGCTCAAAAAAAAAATCTGCTAGTTAGGCTATTCTCCGTAGGAGTTTCATTATCATCAATACAATGCCATGTCAGATATGAGAAGGGTTCCATCTAGATGAAACAATGTGCATGGTGTTTCCAATACACCTTGTCTCTCGCACGTAAGCACATGAAACATCAATAACGAGACAATACATTGGCTTAATATTTTATCTGTATTTTAATTGGTTTATAATGGTTTGGTAGCACAGAGGGCACCACATGAATTCCCCCGTGCCACGCTCTTCACATCATTGTTTTCTCCACACACTCAAATAATCACATATTAGGTCGGAGCGTTTGTCCACGCATCTTTGCTTTTAACACCTACCGTTGGAGTGTTGAA
>NW_025264038.1:0-1574 GCF_018294505.1 Triticum aestivum
ACGTGCGTTTTGTTCCAAGCACGCTTAACTTCGGAGTTCTGATGGGATCCGGTGCTTTAGTGCTGGTATGATCGCATCCGACATGTTACCCCGGTCTTCGTCCCTTATCCTTGCCCCTCCCAGCTCCACTACAAAGACGATTGTACATTGCTTTGGCCGCTCCCTCTCAACTATGGAGACGAGTTTAACGCGGTTTCCACCCCTCCCTCTCAACCGCACCAGTGCACGCTTGCCGCGCCACAACGCCGACGCTGGACCCGTGAATTGTGAGCACCCAGCTATGACTTACCGCACTCGTGAAAAATAATAAAACACGGTAAATATATTACTTACACGTGCGTTTTGTTTTGCAAGCGGCGCGAAAAAAATTAAAAAGGGAATGCAACATGAGGACTTCCCAGGAGGTCACCCATCCTAGTACTACTCTCGCCCAAGCACGCTTAACTTCAGAGTTCTGATGGGATCCGATGCTTTAGTGCTGGTATGATCGCATCCGACATGTTACCCCGGTCTTCGTCCCTTATCCTTTCCCCTCCCAGCTCCACTACAAAGACGATTGTACATTGCTTTGGCCGCTCCCTCTCAACTACGGAGACGAGTTTAACGCGGTTTCCACCCCTCCCTCTCAACCGCACCAGTGCACGCTTGCCGCGCCACAACGCCGACGCTGGACCCGTGAATCGTGAGCACCCAGCTATGACTTACCGCACTCGTGCAAAATAATAAAACACGGTAAATATATTACTTACACGTGCGTTTTGTTTTGCAAGCGGCGCGAAAAAAATTAAAAAGGGAATGCAACACGAGGACTTCCCAGGAGGTCACCCATCCTAGTACTACTCTCGCCCAAGCACGCTTAACTTCGGAGTTCTGATGGGATCCGGTGCTTTAGTGCTGGTATGATCGCATCCAACATGTTACCCCGGTCTTCGTCCCTTATCCTTGCCCCTCCCAGCTCCACTACAAAGACGATTGTACATTGCTTTGGCCGCTCCCTCTCAACTACGGAGACGAGTTTAACGCGGTTTTCACCCCTCCCTCTCAACCGCATCAGTGCACGCTTGCCGCGCCACAACGCCGACGCTGGACCCGTGAATCGTGAGCACCCAGCTATGACTTACCGCACTCGTGCAAAATAATAAAACACGGTAAATATATTACTTACACGTGCGTTTTGTTTTGCAAGCGGCGCGAAAAAATTAAAAAGGGAATGCAACACGAGGACTTCCCAAGAGGTCACCCATCCTAGTACTACTCTCGCCCAAGCACGCTTAACTTCGGAGTTCTGATGGGATCCGGTGCTTTAGTGCTGGTATGATCGCATCCGACATGTTACCCCGGTCTTCGTCCCTTATCCTTGCCCCTCCCAGCTCCACTACAAAGACGATTGTACATTGCTTTGGCCGCTCCCTCTCAACTACGGAGACGAGTTTAACGCGGTTTCCACCCCTCCCTCTCAACCGCACCAGTGCACGCTTGCCGCGCCACAACGCCGACGCTGGACCCGTGAATCGTGAGCACCCAGCTATGACTTACCGCACTCGTGCAAAATAATAAAACACGGTAAATATATT
>NW_025264039.1:0-1574 GCF_018294505.1 Triticum aestivum
TTAACACTGAACCTCTTGATTCCACGAAGTGGGGACACACGGAGATATGCTCGGTCTCCAACTTCATACGTTATCTCCTTGCGTTTACTGTCGGCATAACTCTTATGTCTCGACTGGGCTATCTTGAGTCTATCTCGAATCAGCTTGACCTTCTCTTCGGAGTCTCTGATAAGATCGGGACCAAAAAGTTTTCGGTCTCCAACACCATCCCACAGCAATGGTGTTCTACACCTCCTTCCGTATAGAGCTTCGAAAGGGGCCATCTTCAGACTGGTCTGATAGCTGTTGTTGTACGAGAACTCTGCATATGGCAAATTATCATCCCAGCTAGACCCATAGTCTAGCGCACATGCTCTCAACATGTCCTCCAGAATCTGGTTTACTCTCTCGGTCTGTCCGTCTGTCTGCGGATGAAAAGCTGTACTGAATTCCAGCCTCGTACCCAAAGTTTCATGCAACTGAATCCAAAACTTTGAGGTACATTGTGTTCCTCTATCTGACACGATACTCCTCGGAACTCCATGCAAACATACAATCCTGGTCATGTATATCTTGGCTAACTTAGTGCTGGTATAGGTAGTCTTCACGGGAATGAAATGAGCTACCTTGGTCAAGCGATCAACCACTACCCAGATGGAATCATAACCTGAACGGGTCCTGGGTAATCCTGTGATAAAATCCATTCCAAGTTTTTCCCATTTCCACTCGGGTATTGGCAAAGGTTGAAGTAACCCTTCCGGCTTCTGATGTTCCGCCTTTACTCGCTGACAAACATCGCATACTGCTACGTACTCGGCAATATCCTTCTTCATACCTGTCCACCAGAAACTTTCCTTCAAATCTAGATACATCTTGGTGTTGCCTGGGTGAATCTAGTACAGTGAATCATGGGCCTCCTGAAGAATTAACTTCCTGACCTCTGGGTCATTAGGCACATAGATGCGATCCTCAAACCATAAAGTTCCGTGCTCATCTTCACGAATACCTTTAGCCTTTCCGTTACTTATCTTTTCCTTTATCTCTGCAATTCCCTTGTCTGTCTTCTGGGCTTCATGGATTCTTTCAGTCAGAGTGGACTGTATATCCAAGGTGGCGACAAATCCTCTCGGTACTATCTCCAGTCGGAGCTCTCTGAGATCGTCGGCTAATTCCTGAGGTAATCCTCCAGCTATGAGGGTGTTCACATAACTTTTACGGCTCAAGGCATCTGCTACAACATTTGCCTTCCCTGGGTGATAATGCAATCTCATGTCATAGTCCTTGATCATTTCAAGCCATCTCCTCTGCCTGAGGTTCAATTCCTTCTGCGTGAAAATATACTTCAGGCTCTTATGATCCGTGTAAACATCACAACTGTTTCCGACATGGAAATGTCTCCAGGTCTTAAGTACGTGCACTACGGCTGCTAACTCCAAATCGTGTGTGGCATAATTCATCTCGTGAGGTCGTAGCTGTCTGGAGGTATAAGCTACAACTTTTCCTTCCTGCATGAGCACTCCTCCGAGTCCTTGACGAGAAGCATCACAATATACCTGGTAACCCTTGTGTATGTCTGGCAAAATTAGCACCGGGGC
>NW_025264040.1:0-1574 GCF_018294505.1 Triticum aestivum
CGCATATAGGAAGGTATAGTGGACTCATCTAGAATAACTTTGGGGTTTAAGGGATTAGTAGAACAATTTGGAAAACATTGGTTTGTCAGATACTTATTTAAAAAAGAACTAACTACGGAGTATCATACTTTGTATTTAGCACTTGGAAGTCTATTATTAAAGCACAACAGTTAGTTCGTTTAACCATATACACATATAACATTTCAATTTATTAATGGTATGATAGTGTTCTTTTTATTACCAAGTTAATGTGGATATTTTCTTTGATATGTGCCAAAAGGTCATGTAGAAATAAAATTGTCAAAATTTTCTTATTACAGACTTTTGAAGAAGTTTCAACATTCGTGAACTCTCCCAACTATATTAAATGTATAGATGTTTTCTGCAGTGAAATAAAATCATATGTTACTAATATTTTAAAAATACACAATCATGTAAACAACCACAAACTGAGCTGCACATTACATTCTCAAATATAGGTCATAATTATTGAAGGGAGAGACGACAACATGATGTATATATAATCATGTCATTCTACCAAATAGCTAAACAAACATGAGGCCATGAGTTGCTAGCATTTTCTTAATATCATAAACACGTATTTTCTTGGGACTCATTCTGTATTATCCAAGTGTAGTCACTAAAAGGTGGTACACCATGACATCAAGAACACAACGCAGTGATTTAATTATGAGTTCATAGCTGAACTTAGCTGCAGTTTTGTAATCAAGTAAGCATTTCTGAATGATAATATTGGTAAATACCAAATACAGAGAGCATGTTAATAACAATAGATAATCTGAGCAAACTTGCAGCCGGTGTGGCCAAAACATGTTGGGTTTCATATCAGAAAGCATTGAATTTGATGGAGGAACTTTCTTCTTCCAGGACACAACATTTGAAATGTACCTGTTTACTTATAGCTCCTCAACATGATAGTCTTGTGAGGCGGTTCCCCTTACTTGTTTCATAACATAACTTATGTGTTAGATTTAACAATCCATAAGTTAAGAGTCACATTTGCTTTATTTGGATAACTTATTTAGAAAGATATAACACATGCAATAGTAACAAATATATATTGTGTCCCAGGGCAAAAGGATTTGTTCCTAAGTAATGACCCTTTTTATCTGTATGTTTGCATAAAAAAAATCCAGTGGAACTATAGCAGATCATTGTTCCAAGAAACTAAAAACAAAAGGCACATTTTCAAGTTTGGAGGACTACTGTTCCAGACTCGTTGACATATAGAAATTTAGAGCTACAATTGGTCGCTCCCAAATATATTCTGGTATGTAAACAATGGGCATCATATGTTAGTAGGAGTTCAATTAATCCCTGTTTTACTACCTCTTTCCATTTTTTGCAAACCGGTCTCACTTTTGCCATACTCATAAGTTGCGCAGAGCAGCAGACAGGTCCAGTCCGTTCATTTTCATAAGATATGACAATACCTTTGATCACAAACCAAGAGATAAGTGAGGAAAAAAAAGCCAAAGTGGAGCTGAGATACTAACGGGCAAGAATAGTCAGAGTTGTCAAACTATGTGATTATTGCTAGATGTTGTAAAAAA
>NW_025264041.1:0-1574 GCF_018294505.1 Triticum aestivum
GGGAAAGTCCACCAAAGTCCACACTTTGTTCTCATACATGGATCCCATCTCAGATTTCATGGCTTCAAGCCATTTCACGGAATCTGGGATCATCATCGCTTCCTCATAGTTCGTAGGTTCATCATGGTCTAGTAACATGACTTCCAGAACATGATTACCATACCACTCTGGTACGGACCGTACTCTGGATGACCTACAAGGTTCGGTAGTAACTTGATCTGAAGTTTCATGATCATCATCATTAGCTTCCTCACTAATTGGTGTAGGAATCACTGTTGTGATAAACTACTTTCTAATTCGGGAGAAGGTACAATTACCTCATCAAGTTCTACTTTCCTCCCACTCATTTCTTTCGAGAGAAACTCCTTCTCTAGAAAGGATCCATTCTTAGCAACGAATATCTTGCCTTCAGATCTGTGATAGAAGGTGTACCCAAAAGTTTCCTTTGGGTATCCTATGAAGATGCACTTCTCCGATTTGGGTTCGAGCTTATCAGGTTGAAACTTTTTCACATAAGCATCGCAGCCCCAAATTTTAAGAAACGACAACTTGGGTTTCTTGCCAAACAACAGTTCATATGGTGTCGTCTCAACGGATTTTGATGGTGCCCTATTTAATGTGAATGTAGCCGTCTCTAAAGCATAACCCCAAAATGATAGCGGTAAATCAGTAAGAGACATCATAGATCGCACCATATCCAGTAAAGTACAGTTACGACGTTCAGATACACCATTTCCTATGGTGTTCCAGGTGGCGTGAGTTGTGAAACTATTCCACATGTTTCAAATGAAGACCAAACTCGTAGCTCAAATATTCGCCTCCACGATCAGATCGTAGAAACTTTTTTTCTTGGTACGATGATTTTCCACTTCACTCTGAAATTCTTTGAACTTTTCAAACGTTTTATACTTGTGTTTCATTAAGTAGATATACCCATATCTGCTCAAATCATCTGTGAAGGTCAAAAAATAATGATACCCGCAAGGAGCCTCAACACTCATTGGACCGCATACATCGGTATGTATTATTTCCAATAAGTCAGTAGCTCGTTCCATTGTTCCGGAGAACGAAGTTTTAGTCATCTTTCCCATGAGGCATGGTTCGCAAGCACCAAGTGATTCATAATCAAGTGATTCCAAAAGCCCATCAGCATGGAGTTTCTTCATGCGCTTTACACCAATATGACCTAAATGGCAATGCCACAAATAATTTGCACTATGATTATCAATTTTGCATCTTTTGGCTTCAATATTATGAACATGTTTATCACCACGATCCAGATTCAACAAAAATAGACCACTCAACAAGGGTGCATGACCATAAAAGATATTACTCATATAAATAGAACAACCATTATTCTCCGATTTAAATGAATAACCGTCTCACATCAAACAAGATCCAGATATAATGTTCATGCTCAACGCTGGCACCAAATAACAATTATTCAGGTCTAAAACTAATCCCGAAGGTAGATGTAGAGGTAGCATGCCGACGGCGATCACATCGACCTTGGAACCATTTCCGACGCGCATCGTCACCTCGTCCTTATCCAATCTTCGTTTAATCCGTAGCCC
>NW_025264042.1:0-1574 GCF_018294505.1 Triticum aestivum
GAATGGTGCGACCATTGAACTTTGAGGAACTTGATGTTATGACGTCGCGTGGTACGCTCGGCCTGATCGAGGATACGGATGGGGTACTCTCGATATGTAAGATCATCTTGGAGATCAAGCGTTTCGTGGTCCACTTCACGGATAGGATCCGAGAAGCAACGCCTGAGTTGAGAAACGTGGAAGACATCGTGAACTCTGGAGAGGTGCGGAGGTAGTTCCAATTGGTAGGCAACTTCTCCTCGTTTGGCAAGAATGCGAAAAGGTCCAATGTAACGAGGAGCCAATTTGCCTTTGATACCGAAACGATGGGTTCCCTTTAGAGGGGTGACCCGAAGGTAAGCCTTCTCGTCAACCTCGAAAGTCATAGCCTTATGTTTTCGGTCATATTGACTCTTTTGACGGGATTGGGCTGTTTTCAACTTTTCACGAACGATATGAACTTGTTCTTCTGCTTCCTGAATCATATCCGGGCCAAAGAATTGTCTTTCCCCGGTCTCTGACCAGTTAAGGGGTGTTCGACATCGTCGTCCATAGAGAACTTCAAAAGGGGCTTTACCCAAGCTAGATTGATAGTTGTTGTTGTAAGCGAATTCGGCAAATGGAAGGCACTTCTCCCAGTCCATTCCGAAAGAGATAACGGAGGCTCGAAGCATGTCTTCTAGAATTTGGTTGATGCGTTCCACTTGACCACTTGACTGAGGGTGGAAAGCGGTGCTAAAGAAGAGACGGGTTCCCATAGCATTTTGGAAACTTTCCCAAAATCGAGAGGTGAAAAGACTTCCTCGATCCGAATTGATTTCCAAAGGGACACCATGGAGGGACACTATCCGGGAGATGTATAAGTCTGCCAGTTGACTAGCGGTTATACTCTCACGAACAGGTAAGAAATGAGCTACTTTGGAAAGACGATCGACCACGACGAAAATAGCATTATTCCCTCTTTTGGTTCTGGGAAAGCCGGTAATGAAATCCATACCAATTTTATCCCATTTCCATTCAGGAATAGCTAAGGGTTGAAGGGTGCCAGCAGGCCGTTGATGCTCTGCTTTTACACGACGACAGACGTCGCAATTAGCAATATACTAAGCGATTTCTCTCTTCATCCTAGTCCACCAGAACCTCTGGCGTAGGTCCTGATACATCTTAGTACTACCGGGATGAATGGTGAGAGGAGATTCATGAGCTTCCTTAAGGATTAATCGCCTTAGGTTGCGCACCTTGGGAACCACTAGTCGATCCCCGAAGTATACGACTCCTTGATCATTAACGGAGAAACAATTCGCAATTCCTTTCTGAATGTTTCTCTTGATGCGGGAGATTCCCGGATCTACCTTCTGTGCTTTGATAATTTGATCCGTAAGGGTAGGTTTTGCCACCAAGGTGGAGAGAAAACCTTGAGGTACAATGTGAAGGTTAAGCTTCCGAAATTCCTCATGGAGAAGCGGTTGACTTTGTTGTAACATCAGGTTGTTACAATAAGATTTACGACTTAGCGCATCAGCCATGACGTTGGCTTTCCCTGGGGTGTAGGTTATTCCTAAGTCGAAGTCTGTGATCAACTCAACCCAACGTCT
>NW_025264043.1:0-1574 GCF_018294505.1 Triticum aestivum
TGGAAATTGATGACGTTGCTTTGAATGCTGCATACTGAACGCAATAGAAGTCGAGAGTTCAAATAAGTTTTAAAAACATTGAAGTGCCCATGTAACAGATGAGTTCTCGTCCGAAACCCTAATACTCCGAAAGAGATTGTCCAGTTTGTACACGAAGTGCGTCCAGTTTTTGCCCTGACCCTCTCTACTCTTTCGCACATGCTATGCGGGTGAAATCACGATACCATGCCAAGTTTAAACATTTTCACAGTTCATTTTGTAGTGATTTTCAATTTCACGGTGATTTAGCTCTCTAAACAATTAGGTAAATGACTGAAAAACAACAAATGATGTCAGAACATGTTGGAAATTGATGACGTCGCTTTGAATGCTGCATACTAAACACAAAAGAAGTCCGGAGTTCAAATAAGTTGAAAAAAAATTTAAGTGCCCGTGTACGAGATGAGTTCTCGTCCGAAAGCCTCATACTCCGAAAGAGATTGTCCAGTTTGTACACGAAGTGCGTCCAGTTTTTGCCGTGACCCTCTCTACTCTTTCGCACATGCCATGCGGGTGAAATGATGATACCATACCAAGTTTCAACATTTTCACAGTTCATTTTGTAGTGATTTTCAATTTCACAGTCATTTAGCTCTCTAAACAATTAGGTAAATGACTGAAAAACAACGAATGTAGTCAGAACATGTTGGAAATTTATGAGGTTGCTTTGAATGCTGCATACTGAACGCAAAAGAAGTCAGGAGTTCAAATAAGTTTTAAAAGCATTGAAATGCCCATGTAACAGATGAGTTCTCGTCCGAAACCCTGATACTCCGAAAGAGATTGTCCAGTTTGTACACAAAGTGCGTCCAGTTTTTGCCGTGACCCTCTCTACTCTTTCGCACATGCTATGCGGGTGAAATGATGATACCATTCCAAGTTTCAACATTTTCATAGTTCATTTTGTAGTGATTTTCAATTTCACGGTCATTTAGCTCTCTAAACAATTAGGTAAATGACTGAAAACATCTAATGTAGTCAGAACATGTTGGAAATTGATGACGTTGCTTTGAATACTGCATACTAAACAGAAAAGAAGTCCGGAGTTCAAGTAAGTTTGAAAAACATTGAAGTGCCCGTGTAACAGATGAGTTCTCGTCTGAAACCCTGATACTCCGAAAGAGATTGTCCAGTTTGTACACGAAGTGCGTCCAGTTTTTGCCGTGACCCTCTCTACTCTTTTGCACATGCTATGCGGGTGAAATGATGATACCATGCCAAGTTTAAACATTTTCACAGTTCATTTTGTAGTGATTTTCAATTTCACGGTCATTTAGCTCTCTAAACAATTAGCTAAATGACTGAAAACAGCAAATGTAGTTAGAACATGTTGGAAATTGATGACGTCGCTTTGAATGCTGCATACTAAACACAAAAGAAGTCCGGAGTTCAAATAAGTTTAAAAAACATTGAAGTGCCCGTGTAACAGATGAGTTCTCGTCCGAAACCCTGATACTCCGAAAGGGATTGTCCAGTTTGTACACAAAGTGCATCCAGTTTTTGCTGTGACCCTCTCTACTCTTTCGCACATGCTA
>NW_025264044.1:0-1574 GCF_018294505.1 Triticum aestivum
TTCTCCTGCTTCGCGGTATCTGTGGCCACATCATCCGGGGCATAGCGGGCTAACTTACTAAACTCATCCACGTACTGCCCCACAGTACGATTTCCCTGGCGCAAGTTGCGAAACTCACGCTTCTTCATGCTCATAGCTCCAGCTGAGACATGTGTAGTGCGGAATGCTTGTTGAAACTGATCCCAAGTGACATTGGCCACGGGGAAAATGACTGTGTAATTCTCCCACCATGAGGATGCGGGTCCATCCAGTTGGTGTGCGGCAAAACACACCTTCTCAACATCTGTGCAACCTGCGGTGGTCAGCTCCCTTCCAATCCTGTGGAGCCAATCATCAGCAACAATCGGCTCGGTGCTACTGGAAAACACCGGCGGATTCAACCTCAGAAAACGGGCTAAGTTGTCAACTGGGGGTGGTGGCGGCAGGTTGTTGTTGTTGTTGTTGCTGTTGTTGTTGCCTTGGTTCTGGACTAGCAACTGCATCAAGGCATTCTGCTGTTGGATCAATTGGGTGAGCTCCGGTGGGAAGACAAATACGGGGTCACGTCTCAGAGGCATCTGATAGGTTTAGAGGGGTGAGAATAGAATAGAGTGAGGTCTAAGGAGAAAATCACTACCCATATGCACATGAGACAAACACATCCATATCACACCACTCAATTCAAACAAGGGCATACAATCGATTTAACTACCGTTACAAAATACTCGGACTATTACTATATACATGGGGGAAATACTACTGATAATATGGTGGTTGACTAGAAATTTTGATCGGAGGAAGATTCCATGATATCTGCTCTAGCTTTGTCTTCATAATCATCATCACTATCGGGGTCGGAGTCGGTGTCGTCGATGATGATGTAGTCTTTGGAACGGATGTCCACCTCAGGTGCGGGATCTCCCATGAATATTCCTAGCTTCTTCTTCAAGTCTTCATTCTTCTCCAGTAATACTGCAATCTCCTCTTCATATCCATCGCATGTAGACTTGAGTTCCTCTTCTAGCTCCATGTTCCTGGTCATCACCTTCTTCATGTCTATCATGCTGGTGCACATCTGGTTCTCCTGACGATGAATGTGTTGGTTTAACTCCTAGATGTAGGCTGCAATGGATTTATCCCTCCTGGTGCAAATCATCTCCCATTGCTCATCTCGGCGTCCACATATCTGGTAGATGGTGTCCTTAAGATCCTTGTGGTATACCTCGTCGATGCGTCCCATGGCGATGTGGGCTGCCATGCTCTTTCCTAGACTCCAGGTTGTGCATCGACGGAAAACTCTACGGGCTCAGTAACTGGCATGAATGTCCTTCCTGGAACATGAACTCGAATCATCCAACGCTCCTCTTCTGGTAAAGTGGCGGTGTAGGTCCCGGTGAAGCTTGGTATTCCGATGTTCAGGTACCTAGTGGCTTCCTTCAAGTGTCGTCCAAAAAGGGGTGTCTTCATCCGGTTGAGCAAACTTGTTCCTTGGGTCCGCCATCTATAGAGTAGAAAATGGAAAAGAGTCAGAAATGAGTAGAGAAGAGTGTCCGATGGCTTTTCTTAGTGGTCGTGTCCTACAGTCAGCGTGTGCT
>NW_025264045.1:0-1574 GCF_018294505.1 Triticum aestivum
CCCCCCCCCCCCCAGGAAGAGGGTTCCTGCGGAGGTGATGTGGTATGCTCCTATAATACCACGGTTGAAACGTCTGTTCAGAAACGAAGAGCATGCCAAGTTGATGCGATGGCACAGTGAGGACCGTAAGAAAGACGGGAAGTTGAGAGCACCCGCTGACGGGTCGCAATGGAGAAAAATCGAGAGAAAGTATTGGGATGAGTTTGCAAAGGACCCAAGGAACGTATGGTTTGCTTTAAGCGCGGATGGCATTAATCCTTTCAGGGAGCAGAGCAGCAATCACAGCACCTGGCCCGTGACTCTATGTATGTATAACCTTCCTCGTTGGATGTGCATGAAGCGGAAGTTCATTATGATGCCAGTTCTCATCCAAGGCCCTAAGCAACCCGGTGACGACATTGATGTGTACCTAAGGCCATTAGTTGAAGAACTTTTACAGCTGTGGAATGGAAACGGTGTACGTACGTGGGATGAGCACAGACACGAGGAATTTAACCTAAAGGCGTTGCTGTTCGTGACCATCAACGATTGGCCCGCTCTCAGTAACCTTTTAGGACAGACAAACAAAGGATACCACGCATGCACGCACTGTTTAGATGACACTGAAAGTATATACCTGGACAAATGCAGGAAGAATGTGTACCTGGGCCATTGTCGATTTCTTCCGACCAACCATCAATGTCGAAAGAAAGGAAAGCATTTCAAAGGCGAGGCAGATCACCTGAAGAAGCCCGCCATGCGTACCGGTGATCACGTACTTGCTATGGTCAATGATTTGCACATAATCTTTGGAAAGGGTCCCGACGGACTAGTTGTTCCGAATGACGCTGAGGTACACGCACCCATGTGGAAGAAGAAATCTATATTTTGGGACCTACTCTACTGGAAAGACCTAGAGGTCAGCTCTTTAATCGACGTGATGCACGTGATGAAGAACCTTTGCGTGAACGTGCTAGGATTCTTGGGCGTGTATGGGAAGACAAAAGATACACCTGAGGCACAGGAGGACCTGCAACGTTTGCACGAAAAAGACGGCATGCCTCCGAAGCAGTATAAAGGTCCCGCCAGCTACGCTCTTACGAAAGAAGAGAAAGAAATCTTCTTTGAATGCCTGCTGAGTATGAAGGTCACGACTGGCTTCTCGTCGAATATAAAGTGACTCAATAATATGCAAGGACGGATATTCTTGGTCTCAAGCACACTACACAGTTATACAGAACTCTACCTTGGTGACCCCGTATGTCGATGAACACAAGAACAGTCTGCGCTCCAAACACCCGGAACAGTGCGACAACTGGATTACATGTGAACACATCAGAACTTTCAGCAGTTGGTTGGAAACACGTCTCAGAGGTGACAACACTGTTTGTGATGAGCTGTACTTGTTGTCCAGGGGACCATCTTTGACTGTATTGACTTACAAAGGATACGAGATAAATGGGAATACATTTTACACGACCGCCCAAGTTCAAAAGAGCACCAACCAAAACAGCGGTGTCCGCTTTGATGCAGCAACCGAGAATTTTAAGGACACATATTATGGTTACATAGTGGACATATGGGAACTTGACTAC
>NW_025264046.1:0-1574 GCF_018294505.1 Triticum aestivum
GTTGCACACGCGGAATACTCAGGTTAAACTTGACGAGCCTAGCATATGTACAGATATGGCCTCGGAACACAGAGACCGAAAGGTCGAGCGTGAATCATATAGTAGATATGATCAACATAGTGATGTTCACCATTGAAACTACTCCATCTCACGTGTTAATCGGTCATGGTTTAGTTGCTTTGGATCACGTAATCACTTAGATGATTAGAGAGATGTCTATCTAAGTGGGAGTTCTTAAGTAATATGATTAATTGAACTTAAATTTATCATGAACTTAGTCCTGATAGTATTTTGCAAATTATGTTGTAGATCAATAGCTCGCGTTGTTGCTTCCCTGTTTATTTCTGATATGTTCCTAGAGAAAAATTATGTTGAAAGATGTTAGAAGCAAAGATGCGGATTGGATCCGTGATCTGAGGATTATCCTCATTGCTGCACAGAAAAAAATTGTGTCCTTGATGCACCGCTAGGTGACAGACCTATTGCAGGAGCAGATGCAGACGTTATGAACGTTTGGCTAGCTCAATATGATGACTACTTGATAGTTTAGTGCACCATGCTTAACGGCTTAGAATCGGGACTTCAAAGACGTTTTGAACATCATGGACCATATGAGATGTTCCAGGAGTTGAAGTTAATATTTCAAGCAAATACCTGAGTTGAGATATATGAAGTCTCCAACAAGTTCTATAGCTAAAAGATGGAGGAGAATCGCTCAACTAGTGAGCATGTGCTCAGATTGTCTGGGTACTACAATCGCTTGAATCAAGTGGGAGTTAATCTTCCAGATAAAATAGTGATTGACAGAATTCTCTAGTCACCATCACCAAGTTAGTAGAACTTCGTGATGAACTATAGTATGCAAGGGATGACGAAAGTAATTCCCAAGCTCTTCGTGATGCTGAAATCGACGAAGGTAGAAATCAAGAAAAACATCAAGTGTTGATGGTTAACAAGACCACTAGTTTCAAGAAAAGGGCAAAGGGATAGAAGGGGAACTTCAAAAGAACGGCAAGCAAGTTGCTACTCAAGTGAAGAAGCCCAAGTCTGTACCTAAGCCTGAGACTAAGTGCTTCTACTGCAAAGGGACTGGTCACTGGAAGCGGAACTACCCCAAATATTTGGTGGATAAGAAGGATGGCAAAGTAAACAAAAGTATATTGGATATACATGTTATTGATGTGTACTTACTAGTGTTTATAGCAACCCCTCAGTATTTGATACTGGTTCAGTTGCTAAAGAGTAGTAACTCGAAAACGGGAGTTGCAGAATAAACAGAGACTAGTAAAAGGCGAGGTGATGATGTGTGTTGGAAGTAGTTCCAAGATTGATATGATCATCATCGCACACTCCCTATACTTTCGGGATTAGTGTTGAAACTAAATAAGTGTTATTTGGTGTTTGCGTTGAGCATGAATATGATTTGATCATGTTTATTGCAATACGGTTATTCATTTAAGTTGGAGAACAATTGTTGTTCTGTTTACATGAATAAGAACCTTCTATGGTCATACACACCAACGAAAATGGTTTGTTGGATCTCGATCGTAGTGATACACATAATCATAATAATG
>NW_025264047.1:0-1574 GCF_018294505.1 Triticum aestivum
GACATAATTTGCAAAGATGTTTTGACTATGTTCAGGATAATTGAGTTCATCTTATGAACTCCCACTCAGATAGACATCCCTCTAGTCATCTAAGTGATTACATGATCCGAGTCAACTAGGCCGTGTCCGATCATCACGTGAGACGGACTAGTCAACGTCGGTGAACATCTTCATGTTGATCGTATCTTCTATACGACTCATGCTCGACCTTTCGGTCTTCCGTGTTCCGAGGCCATGTCTGTACATGCTAGGCTCGTCAAGTCAACCTAAGTGTATTACATGTGTAAATCTGGCTTACACCCGTTGTATTCGAACGTTAGAATCTATCACACCCGATCATCACGTGGTGCTTCGAAACAACGAACCTTCACAACGGTGCACAGTTAGGGGGAACACTTTTCTTGAAATTATTTCGAGGGATCATCTTATTTAAGCTACCGTCGTTCTAAGCAAATAAGATGTAAAACATGATAAACATCACATGCAATCAAATAGTGACATGATATGGCCAATATCATATTTCTCCTTTGATCTCCATCTTCGGGGCACCATGATCATCTTCGTCACCGGCATGACACCATGATCTCCATCATCATGATCTCCATCATCGTGTCTTCATGAACTTGTCACGCCAACGACTACTTCTACTTCTATGGCTAACGCGTTTAGCAATAAAGTAAAGTAATTTACATGGCGTTCTTCAATGACACGCAGGTCATACAAAAATAAAGACAACTCCTATGGCTCCTGCCGGTTGTCATACTCATCGACATGCAAGTCGTGATTCCTATTACAAGAACATGATCATCTCATACATCACATATATCATTCATTACATCCTTTGGCCATATCACATCACAAAACACTTGCTGCAAAAACAAGTTAGACGTCCTCTAATTGTTGTTGCAAGTTTTTACGTGGCTTCTATAGGTGTTCTAGCAAGAATGTTTCTTACCTACGTAAAACCACAACGTGATATGCCAATTTCTATTTACCCTTCATAAGGACCCTTTTCATCGAATCCGCTCCAACTAAAGTGGGAGAGACAGACACCTGCTAGCCACCTTATGCAACTAGTGCATGTTAGTCGGTGGAACCTGTCTCACGTAAGCGTACGTGTAAGGTCGGTCCGGGCCGCTTCATCCCACGATGCCGCCGAAGCAAGATAAGACTAGTAGTGGCAAGAAAATTAACAACATCTACGCCCACAACTGCTTTGTGTTCTACTCGTGCATAGTAACTACGCATAGACCTAGCTCATGATGCCACTGTTGGGGAATGTAGCAGAAATTCAAAATTTTCTATGCAACACCAAGATCAATCTATGGAGTAATCTAGCAACGAGGGGAAGGAGAGTGCATCTACATACCCTTGTAGATCGCTAAGCAGAAGCGTTCAACTGAACGGGGTTGATGGAGTCGTACTCGTCGTGATCCAAATCACCGATGATCCTAGTGCCGAACGGACGGCACCTCCGCGTTCAACACACATGCAGCCCAGTGACGTCTCACATGCCTTGATCCAGCAAGGAGAGAGGGAGAGGTTGGGGAAGACTCCGTCCAGCAGCAGCACGA